>NW_017308334.1:93418-105318 GCF_000935625.1 Nanorana parkeri | reverse complement strand
GCACCACTTAGTAGTGGTATAGCTAGAAACCCTCTGCACTGCCACTATTACTGGGCAGCTGGTCTGAACGTAAATGTACAGGAAAATATAAATAAAACAATGTCAAACAAAAATGTTCACATACTTCTGACACGGCTCCATGTCAGAATAAAGAAAAAAAAAGAAAAGCAGTGTTTCTCTTCTGGGAGACTCCCGGAGCGCCCGGGAGAGTTTGCTGTCTGGAGATCAGTGTCCCTGGTTACCTGGTAACCAGGGACGCTGATCTCTCTGCAAGTGACCGGAGCCAGCCGTAAGATCACGGCTGGCTCCGCCCAGCTGTCAGAAGAAGGCTGTCGCCAGCCAATGGCCGGCCACTCGGCCAGCTTCGGCTTTCAGCGCGGCTCAGACGAGCCGAGGCATATGCCTTTGGCTCGACTGTGCCGCTCGGCTAAGTTCGGGAGCTGTACGGGCTATTGTGAATAGCCCGTACAGCAGCCCTTCGGTTCTACTGAACCAAAGGGGTCCTGGGGCCGAAGCTAGCCGAAGGATCGGCCGAAGCTACGGCTAGATCCTTCGGCTGCTTCGTGAATAGATCCCATAGTATATTACATTGATACTGCTGTCCTGCAAAGGTAATTGTCAATAATGGTATGAGATTAATGCTTTGCCATATTTAAACATCACAAAGATCCTCTTTACAAATGTTTGATCAATTTGGAACATGTAGTGGAAAATCCAAATAATATTTCTGTTAAAAAGCAGAAAAGTTCAATTTCATGAAAGCTACAGTCCTACAGAAATGGAAGGTTGGAAGTAAGGTTTTTACTGTGTACACCATGCAGTGAAAATGATCCTTTGTGTGTACAATAAAAGGAGGCTTGCTGGCAGTTATGTTATGCGGAATTCTGTCTAGTAAATACACAGAATGATGGATAGTTGTTGGTAGAAATATTCATATCACCACTTTATTTTCATTCTTTTGTATAACATTCCCTCGAGCTGAAAAAAAACTATAATGCTAAAGTAAAATCTTAGTGTAAAGAAAACATGTTTATAAAAAAATCAGGTTAATCTAGGTACATTTGCATACCTAGACGGATCTGCCTTCACTGAGCATCCATCAATATATGTCCCACTAATCATGGGAATTATAACAGCTTCAAGATGTAGGAAGTGGATGCTAGTATATTAAAGTCAGGATTTTAGGCTAAAATTCTTATTTTCAAGGATAAGGATACCGCATACCCAGGTTGGTGACCTGCAGTTAAGCAACACAGCTTGAACACTTCTCTTAGTGATCCACTGTGGTATTTAAACACGTGTTACTTATGAACGGGCTGTCAATCCACCACAATGGATTGAAAGACCCTTTTATAGCAATAATGCCGTTATTTGTGGTGTGCTGTGGTGCATTGTGCTCTTTACACTACTGTTCAATGTCCAAGATGCAATTCACAATGAATGGCACCGCAATACACCACACAGAGCAGGTGTATTGCTGTGTGCGTTTTAAAGTGCATTGCCACAACAGACAAGTGTTACTGGACCCTTAATGATTTTTAAAGCTGAACTAAAGGGGAACAACTAAATGCACAGATGAAATTTATGTGTGGCTTCACTTGCCATAAAATGTGTATTTTTGTCCATCCAGTCTTGAGAAAGCATGAATCACAGCTTCTATTACCATCTCTATGCTGACAACACCCAAATCTATCTCTCTACTCTTCTGCCAACACCTTGTCATGCATTACTAGTTTACTAGTTTACTGAATGGCATATCAGTGTGGACGTGACATCACTTCCTGAAACACAATCTTTCAAAAACTGAGCTGATAACATTTCCTCCACCTGGGTCCCCTCCCCTGACTTCTTCTTCAAGATCAGTAGCACAGCTATTAGTCCTTCCACTCATGCTAGGTTGCTAAGTGTAATCCTGGACTCTGACCTCCCCTTCAGGCCCCGCAGTAAATCACTGTACAAATCCTGCTGCCTTAACCTCTGTAACATTTTCAGAATTTGCCCCTTCTTAACAAATTACAACACAAAGCTACTAATTAACTCCCTTTTCATCTCTGTCCTTGACTATTACAGCTCCCTTCTCATTGGCCTACCTTTAGACAGGCTATCCCCTTTCAGTCCACCATGTATGCTGCTGCTTGACTCATCCACTTGCCAACCATTCAGTGACTCCCCCACCCTTCGTCCCCCCCCCCCCCCCACACACACACACACACTTCCTTCTGTCCCTCCACTGGCTTCCAAAAGCCTAACATATAAAATTCAAAATACTAATAACAACATACAAAGCCATCCACAACTCTGCCCTGGCTATACCACTCAATTCATCTCAAAATATCACCAAAACCATGAACTCCTCCTGCTCTCTAGCTCCTCCCAATCCCGGTCTCTAGGTTTTCTCCATAGCCCCTACCATCCCCTGGAACTACCTACCCCAATCTGTCTGGCTATCTCCTACTCTGTCTGCTATTAGGTGATCCCTGAAAAATCATCTCTTCAGGAAAGCATATACCGTCTCTTGCTAAAAACTGCACTGCTACTCCTCAATCAGCTCATCCCTCATTACCTTTTGCATCACTTGCCCCTCCCTTTTAGATTGTGAGAAGGGCCCTCCTAAACCTCTTGCATTGAAGTGTATTGCAACTGTACTGTCTCTCCTTATTTTGTATTGCACTGCACAACCTGTTGGAACTATATAAGCATGTGTAAAATGAATAATCATATTTTTTCACATTTCTTAAATACAACTAAAAAAATGTAATAAACAAAAAGAAACAAAACAAGTTTGATTAATGGAGAAAAATAGAAATAATTTAAAAAGTCAGCAGAAAAATAATAGCTTCCTCAGAGGGAGGTAATTATGGCTGATTAGAATTAAGTAAGTGTTATTGCCTTTGATCTGCAGATGAATGGAAAATAGTAGATTCACTGTAACAATATTAGTATGAATGATGATACTAAACAGTGTTTACAAACACTGTTCAGAATCTCTTTTTTTTTCACTGCACTTCGACCAATTCCCTAATACTTATCACGTTAAAGCTGCCACTTTGAAAGCTTGGAATTGCCTGCAGGAGTGGCAGAGAAGAGGCAGCTGGGGGAGAGGGGCACATCATGCTACATATTTCCTGTGTACTGCTGGAGCATATGTAGCACTCACAAGGTCCTTCAGAGATTTAGTCATACACCCACAGTTCAATACGTGCATACCTTTGAGAAACATGATCCTTATAAGATTTGGCTGTACACACTTGTAAATAAACTAGCAATGCAAAAGGTTACATAATAACCCTACATTATATACCAACAGATGGTGTCATATATGTATGTGGTATTCAGTTCAAACCATTTAATTGTTAAAGTGATCATTTTACCAGTTGTTGCCAATCAAGCATCAAAAACACCCCAGGCTTTTAATTGCTTTTTGTTTTGCTTCATTCTATTCAGTTTTTGATTGCATTTATGTACTTTTATGTATATTGATTTTTTTTCTAGTTTTTGTTTAGGGATAAAATGATCCTGAACAATCTTTTTTGTGTGTGTCGGGTAACATAATATAATGATGATAATATGTGCTGAATCTAATACATTTTGTAATATTTTTAATATTACTACATTTGTTACATATATTAATTGTTGGTATTTGATCGATTTAAATAGCATTAATTGTTAACTAATTTTCAGTTATTAGTACCTATTTTGGGGATTAATTTAAGGAAATTTATAATGAACTTGGGTAAATAAACTTGAGTTTATAATAACAAAATGCATATGCAGCGGTTAGTCTCAATTTAAATTACATGTCAACACAATCATTATAACCAGAGATATAGGCAGCAATATCCACATGCAAATTGTGACTATCTTAAAAAGCTAAACTTAAATCCACCCCCTTTCACTTCCAGACCCTCCCTTTTGGCCTTTTATTGTGATGAGCTGCAGGAGGGAGATGGCCAGAAAAAGTAAAAGTTGCATATAACTTTACCTGCCTATATCTTCTGGTATTTTGACTTATAACTGGAGATAAACTCTGCTTATGTACAGTATTCAGCAAATACTCATATAATATAATATAATGTTTTGGGACATGATTCATTTAGCAAGTGTGCAACAATTTTTTAATTGCTCCAGCGGTAAAAGGGTTAAATTATGTTACATAGTTACATAGTATTTGAGGTTGGATAAAGACACAAGTCCATCAAGTCCAACCTATTGTGTGCATGTATATGGTTCTGCTGATGTGTGCTTATGTAAAGATCCCTGTGTGATCTCGTTCTTAAGTGTACCTGTACCCCTGTATATTACAGTCCCTCAGGAAATCGTCCAAAAGCTTCTTGAACGATTCCACACTCTTAGCTGAAATCACGGCATGTGGCAGCGAGTTCCAGACCCTAACTGCTCTAACTGAGAAGAAACCCCTTCGCCCCTTGTGCTGAAATTTTTTCTCCACCAGTTTTAGGTGGTGGCCTCTAGTTTTTTTTATGGAGTTAATCATAAAGAGTTTGTTGCTAATGTTGCTATCCCCATTGAACATTTTGTACATGAAAATCATGTCCCCCCTTAATCTCCTCACTTCCAGCAAGAACATGTTAAAATTTAGCAGACTTGTCTCATAGCTTTGGTCCTCCATCCCCTTAATGAGGACATCCTTTCTGTGAACATCATCCAGGACATCCTTTCTGTGAACTGGTGCCGAAAACTGGACCGCATACTCCAGATGAGGCCGAACCAATGATCCATAAAGTGGCACAATTATAGACTTGTCCCTGCAATACATTCCCTTCTTAATACAGGACAGGACCCTACTTGCTTTGTTTACAGCAGCCTGGCACTGCAAGCTATTATTCAGTCTGTAGTCTACAATGACTCCCAAATCTTTTTCCATTTGTTATAACCCTAGTGGAGTTTGCATTAAAATGTACTCTGCTTGCCTATTTTTAACCCCAAAGTGCATTACTTTACATTTATCGACATTAAACCTCATCTGCCACATTAATGCCCACTCCCCTATTTTATCCAGGTCCTCCTGTAATGGTATAATGTCTAAGTCCGTTTCTATTACCCTCCCGATTTTGGTATCATCAGCAAACACTGACACATGGCTATTCACACCCTCCCCAATGTCGTTAATAAACAGGTTGTATAGCATGGGTCCCAGCACAGAACCCTGAGGCACCCCGCTCATGATACTATCCCAGTCTGAAGAGACGCCATTTATCGTTACTCTCTGTACACGTTCCTGTAGCCAGTTATCTATCCACGTACACACTTTTTCATCTATGCCCATAGACCTCAGCTTGTGTAGCGTTTATGAGGTACTGTGTCAAAAGCCTTTGAAAAATCCAGATATACTACATCCACTGGTCTCCCTCAATTCAAATGTCTACTTACCCCCTCATAAAACGTTAGTAGGTTGGTCTGGCAGGAACGGTCTTTCCTAAATCCGTGCTGGTTGTCATTTACTATGCCATTGTCCCGAACATATTCTACTAAGTAGTCCTTAATCATTCCCTCTAACATTTGGCAAACTACCGATCTGAGACTAACTGGTCTGTAGTTCCTAGGATGGCATCTGGACCCCTTTTTGAATATTGGTACTATTGTAGCCTTCCACCAGTCACTTGGTACTCTACCAGTCACTAAGGAGTCCTTAAAAATTAGGAATTATGGTCTCGTTATAACCTCGCTTAGTTCTTTAAGTACCTTGATGTGCAGGTTGTCATGTCCTAATGCTTTATTAGCATTGGGCATGTTTTCCTATAGTGCACCTACTGTCACTTAAAAATCTATCATTTTTGGTTGGAATGGACGATGGTTTTGTGTTTTTCTTTTTTTGCTTGTTACTAATACATTGAGGATTTCTCTAAATGGTAATTGCCATGCGTAAGACTGCTAGTGCCCATTTGATGCTGCATTTCATGCTTTTATCCATGAAAAAGTGCTATTAAAAGAACTATTACTAGTAAGCTACTGTTTACCAATATACATTTCCATGTGTCCACTTGCATGTGATGAAGTGCATTTAATTGCATGCATTTCAATATGTCAATATGCATTTCCTAGAAAAAAAACACCAGACCAAAAATGCACTTCATGAGCAGCATCAGTAAACATGTTGCACATAGAAGTATGAAACCATAAACCTTAAACCTTGCCACACTATCTCTTAACATTTATTTTAGTACACTGTAACTGCACAGGTACCATGCAATATGTAATAATACTATAAATGGAGTTTTACTATACAAAAACATAAAAAAGTCAATATAGTAATTTGGAGATTTGGTAAAATGAATAGAAAATGCAACATAATACACCATAATAATGCACTAGTTAGAAAGATCCGCTTAATGTTTTAAAATTATATTGTTCCGGTCTATAAATGATTTTGCACCCTGTCTTAACTGTACAAACAAGTTTTAACTGGAAAAGCAGCATTTCTCTCTTTATAGACATTCATCATATCCCACCGAAGGATCACAGCTGGATGACATTTTAGCTCTTGCCTATGTCTCTTTTGCCATGCACCTTGCAAATTATGCTCAGAATCTGAACCTGAAGCTGTTTATCTTCACACCTTAAAGGCAGGGCACTCCTCTGTTCAATGCCTAACAATAACAGCCTGACTGCCGACAGCCAGCAAGGGGAAAAGGATTATATGTCTGGATCTGTTTAAGGGTCATATCCTTTTCTAGCTGGGTCATTACACAATTATTGCACCCAGAGATGCACTTAAGTCGAGGGTGAGCCACAGATCTGTGCAAACTACTTTTCTTGCTTTTATTTCATTTTGGATACTAGAAAAATACCAAATATTGTTTTATACTGACTTTCTTATTCTTATTAAGCTGAAGGTGGGGAAAAGCTGCATTTAATATGACAAACATGTACATTCATTTTAAAAAGCCAGCACAAAAAGCAAGTTATTATGAACTATATTATATATGTAAAGAATCAAGCCAGATTGCAGTTGATATTATTAAAATTCAGGTTATAAATTGAAAATTTGTGCCTAGTTGGTTGATCTAAGACCTGTCTTAGCCCAATTTTGTAAATGAGCCCATACTGCTGAAATGACACAGTAACATAGATCTTTAAGATTTATTGTGGTCCTTGCAGCAACATGCAAAGTCTGCTAACAATGTCCGAGCCCTATCCCCCTTCACGAATCAACTACTTTAACTAGGTGTAAAATGTACCTGTAAAGAAAAAAGTTAGGGTTTATTCTTACCCATCCCCGTCTTCTACCATCAGCACCAAGGCAATAATGATGTCACACTCCTTAAAGCTAGATCCTGGGGAATAAAGAGCTGTCAAAATCTCATGTGAAGATGTTCTCACAATGGATTGATATTCTTCTCATGTGATTTGTCCTGCTCTGCATTCTCCAGATATCTTCCCAGACGGATAATGACATAAAGCCCAGTGATGCGGAAGACATGGGTAAGTTAAGTATCTAACTTTTTTCAGGTACATTTTACACATACTATCAGTAGATGATTTGAAAATAGGGAGGGGACCAAAACAATTTGAGTGGGCCTCCCGTTTTACTGCCAGGACTGTTTTAACTGTGAAACGTACATTGCATTCTCAGCTGCAATTCTCTAGGTATTAAAGAGGGCATGCAGCCTATTTGTCAATTTAACCTATTTCTTGTACCCATCCCACACTGTCCTTTAAACTAGGCTGCTGAATAGAAACAAGTGTAATAATAACCTGTTAGCAGCTCTGTGCTGACTGCATCTACCTCAACAGGTCACAGTGTGTCAAAGATTCTGCCACATATCCCACACCACAGCTTTGGCTATAGGACTGTGGCCTTAAATTTAGAAACTTTTAGTATGGACTTCAAATTTTTTGGTGGCAAGGGGTTTGACCTACCCACTCCAAACAAACAATTCTTTGCTCAGCATTACAGAATGAAGAGCCGATAAGGCAAACTAATTACTGTTCAGTTACAGGTTTTCTGATCATGTGATGTATGGTGTGAGGATTCGCTTCAAATGGTAGCACATTCAGTACATTGCCACTCACTTTTCACTTTGTAAGGTCTTCTTTGCCCACTTTTATTAACGCTCAATTCAAAAGTAAAGTCCATACAGGTGTTCCCTCGCAGGGGTTCTCAAACATAAAGAACTGTTTTCTGTCAACAACAGTTTTCAGTCTCACCGACTTCAAGTTGGTCCTTTAACCTAAACGTCCACTGGCCACACAGGCGGATTGCCACACAGGCTGCTGTTTTGCCACACAGGCAGATTGCCACATAGGCTGTTTCTTTGCCACCCAGGAGGATTGCCCCACACAGGCTGTCTGCTCCCCAGTCCATCAGACACACAGTCTGGTTCTAGGGTGGGGCCCTTCTCTTTGGAGGCTGGGACTTCTTGTAGAGGCCCTAACAAGCCAGCTAGCTTCAGCTGGGCTTGTTACCTTCGGGCCTCCAGCCCTTTCAGCACTTCCCCCTAGAGGAAGAACTTCATTAGTACACCTGAACACAGACATACCCACCTGCCTGCTGCCACAATGGTTTTAGCAATCTTATATAATCTCCATAGGTAGATCCATAGATATCTATCTGTCAAAGGTATTATTAGAGTTCACATGGAGAGAGGCTTCATAACACGAGGAAGGAAGGTTTCTCTATGTACCTTGTGGACAATCACATTTTGCAGCTTCAGAGTACATTCCACACAGGGAATTCAAAGGTTGTGGGGACCAAATGTAATTGCATAAAGTTGAAAAATAGTGTTTATGTATAATGCAAGTCCCAATGGTCTTTAAATAAAAATATAAGCCAAAATATGTTTAGTCTTGTATTTAGTGGTAGAAGAAAGGAGAAGGAACATTAACCAACAGCAAAGAAACAACAGATATGTACATGTACTACTGATAATTAGAAAATTAAATTTTGTGTCATTTTAAAGTGTAATCTTTAACAAAGAACCTTTTTTATATGCTACATTTTGGTCTGTTAAATATATCATTAAAAGCATTTTGTTATAGCTGTTTGATAAATGCCAAAAAATAACTGTCAATTAGGGATTAGGTTTAGGTTAGATTTAACTCGGGCCCAAAGCTGTACCTTGTTTTATTGGGTTTTTTTGTTTCACATTTCAGTTATGTTAAAAACAGACTTGGGGTATAATGTTTTAGAGTTGGGGTTTAGTGTTTTAGGCATTTTACAAGGGGGTTTTTTTTCTATTTCTGGATCAGCAGCATGGACTTGTTTCTGACGTTGGCAAAGCTGCCCTGTATTTGTTGTACATCAACGTATACTTGTGTGGTACAACTTAGTGCACCAACGCACCATGTCCCCAATCCTCCTATTGCCATAGTTACTAATAAAGCTGCTAATCAAAGCTTGGTGCCTAGGCTAGACCCCTGTCTGGAGTCTGCACATTATTCTCTCATTTTTATTTAATGACAAAACCTTTTGGTTTCTTTCTCTGAAATTGCGGACTAGTACAATATTTGCCTTCTCCTGCCTTTTTGTTTTTAAATTAATACACTCTCATTTTGATTTCTTGATTAACACCTGCCTAGTCTCCTCTTAAACTGCATCCTACTAAAGCTGCTTATACTGTATAGTGTGTATTGAATCTGTACAACTGTTTTCTTTGAAATTATTTTCCCTAATTTTGATTTATTGATTAAAACCTGCCTGGTGTCTCCCTCTAAAGCTGGAGCCTACTAAAGCTTCTTACTTAGTGTACAAAAATGTGTCTGACTTTTTCTGGGGAACTCTCTCTGCTCTGCTTCCCTGAACTTCCTGTCCAGTACAAGAGCACAAGGGACAGAGCAGACTACAGCAACTGATTATCTCCTAGCTAGGGGAAGGGAAAAGGGAGGAGAGAAGAGCAGAGGGATGGATTGCTGTTCTTTGCCTGTGTGTTTTTTTACAGGTCTGCGGCTGTCTGGACTGTCATGGGCATGGATACTCCTATTATGTAAGTTTCTGTTTAGCACAGTTTCATCCAACTGCTTCTATATGTCTATTGTTATGTTCTGCATATAGCATCTATTGTTTATTTTTCACTTTTTGTTTCTGGCGGGAATATGGCGTCACAATTATGCCATAGGGGCAGTCTTGAGGGGTTGGACTGGCTAATTGCACTGTACTAAATGTTTATAGTTTGCACTAGTTTGTCTGTGGGTTGTCATTTTGTTTGCCTGAGAAAGGAACCGAATTGGGTTCCGAAACATTGCCACACATTGTGAGACCACTATGTGAATAAAGAGTACCGGACCTTTTGAACTTTGGAGTGCCAGTGATTTCTTCGATTATTTGTGTGTTTGTGAAGACACCAACAGCTTATTAGCACACACAAGGGTGGCACCATAGCACCCTGCAAGGGAAAGAAGCCACCCTAAAACAGGATATCGGCACCAGTGCTCAGGGGACCATCTGATCTTGCAGAAAGAAAAAACTTTAAACATCAAGGAGCAGCATCCATTGTAAGTGATTTAATCAGCATCTGCAATAGCCTAAAGACACTGTTTGAATTCTTGATTATAAACCTGCATGGTCTTCCATCCTAAACTACATCCTAGTAGAAGTGTTTTTAAACCCCTTATAAGGGTCTAGTACAGGTTTTGGTGTTCCGGGTTCCCCCCACGCTTTAAAAAAAAAAAATGTCATAAACCATGAATGGCATTTTTTTTCTTTCAAAAATGACAGTTTTGCTGCAGTACCTCTTATTTATCCTACAGCCTACAGGTTTGTAGGCCACCTCTACTGCATTCCCCAACCATTTTATTTAAAGGAATCAGTGGCGGACCTAGGGAACAAAGGGCCCTGGTGCAAGATTTCTTTTGGGCCCTCCCTCCCCCCAAAAAAAATAATAACCACAAACACAGCGCTCTCCTCCCGCAGCGCTCAGCCAGTTTTCATTTTCTATCCTCCCCGCTGGGACACAAAGCAGCGCCCAGCGGGGAGGAAAGAAAGCAGGGATGCGTTGCTGTATCGGCAGAAAAATGGCATTGTTGCTCTCACTGCGACGTTCGAGGCGATATGTAACATGTGCAGCACAATTGTCGTTGTTCGCACGTAGGCGCTCCGACGCGTGTGTATCTGGGGGGCGGGGGACTTAAACATTTTTTTTCCCTTTTTTTTTATGTTACTTTAACTTTTAAACACTTTTTTTTTTTGGACACTAACCCTATTGGTATTACATAGGGGACTAACAAGCACCCTGTGTAATAGCAGATAGGGTGTGACAGGTCCTCTTTATGGAGGCATCAGGGGTCTTTTAGACCCCTAATGTCACCTAGAGACCCCAAACAAGCTGAGCAAGCTGAGATCTGCTTTCCCAGCTTCTTGTCCTGCCTCTGAGAGGCGTAGACTGTGTACAGTGACACCGGAAGTGATGTAATACACAGCACTTCCGTGTCCAGTGATCGGAGGAGAGATCAGCGTCTGGAAACGGCTGAATCTCCCTTTGATCATTGCTGGGAGACCCACCGACCCAGTGGCCGCTGCGGGGGTACCACACGGTACAAACGATCCGGCGGCTGTTCAGGCACCAGATCGATTGTAAGTTACACAGCAATCGCCTGCTGTTAAAAGCAGTACCAAGAGCACGGCTGCCAGAGCAGCCGTGTTCTTGTTTTACCCACTTCTGCAGGCCGCATATATCTAGTGCTTGCTACCCTCATATATATGCAAAAAAGCCAGAGGGTTTAATAACCCTTTAATACTCACCTGATCCCTGGAACGACCGACAAGCGCAGCGTCCCGACTCTCACGCTGTCATTATATACATACAGATCGTGCCGGTTACTATTTAAACCGGCGCGATGTGTGCAGCTTCTGAGAAGATACGCTATTAGCGTAGCGGGGAAGCCTGCTGCGCATTTTGCATCACTCCCGCTACACTAATAGCGTATCTTCTCAGAAGCTGCACACA
>NW_017308334.1:73563-93210 GCF_000935625.1 Nanorana parkeri | reverse complement strand
CCCCCAGGCTGAGGCCCCAGTGCTCCCGCACCAGCGGTAGTTCCGCCACTGAAAAGAATGTAGCATTTTTAATGTTTAAGCATTATTAAATAAGCTGCTCCCTGCTGTACATATCTTTTTAATTTTTTTGTATTGGCACATGTCCTCCACATCAGTGCCCAGGTCTACCTTGCCTTTGTTTGACTTGGGGAGTCCCAATGCTACTCTTTACAAAATAGCAGGCAGGGAAATGTCATTTACAGAAAAATAGTATTTTGTTCTTTCTCAACTGTCACTTTTGCTTGTGTACATCCTACAGTTGTGCCCCTTCTCAGGCATGTATGTTTAGGGTCTTCTCCAAGCATGTCATATAAAAAATTTTGAATGTTTAACTCTTAGCATTATTAAAAGAGCTGTTCCCTGCTCCCCATGCCCAGCTCCCCATGCCCTTTGTTTCACAATCCCTTGCCTAGTAGCCTTGAAAATTGATTTTAAAGATTCCGGTCCCATTGACTTCAATAGGGTTTGTGTTTCTGAACCTCAATGCAGTTCAGTTCATCCCACAAACCTAACCCAGGTATGTTTTGCTTATCACTAATAATTTTCCCCCTCCTCTCCTGCTTAGCTTTCCCGCTGCACTGTGAAAGAGCAAGTGGATGGCTTTGTAAATGTTCCTACACTCCTTTCCCACTGTCAGCACCCTAACCCTCCTGTTCCTTTGGTGGGATTAGCAAAGAGGAGGAGGAGGAAAGGGTGCATTAGTAGTTTTAAAAAAAAGAAAAAAGTCCACTATGCAGTCTAGAGGAGGAGGAAGAAGAAAATGGTGAATAAGCAGTCCTCAAACAAATGGCTGCTATTCACCCTTGAAAGGGAAAGGGAAAAAATTATGCATTAGTAGAACTATTAAGGAAAGTGCCTGCTATGCACCCTTCAGAAGGAGAAGGAAAATGACTCATTGGCAGCATTCTATAAGAAAGTGGCTGCTATGCATCCATGAGGAATGATATGCCTTTTGCCATGTAGTTTTTTCACTGAGGTACATTGAAAAAGGCCCACATCGCAGAGCGCATTACTATCCTGAATCTGGCCAATTTATCCCATACACATACTGTAAATTAAGTCTATTTTTTAAATATTGTTGGATTATTTGGGGATATGGTGGATGGGAAGGAGTTGGGGGATGCAGGGTTGTAGTTTAGTGTTTTTCTGTACTCTTATTGTAAAGATGAGGGTTTTTGTCCCCATTCACACTGAGCTACATCAGTGCTGATTTGAGCTGAGCGACTTTGAGAGATATTGAGCTACAGTACATTGAGCTACATTGCACATATTGTCGCGCTACGTAGCGCTACTTTTGACATGGACTTCGTAGCTGCTACATTGGGCTGTATCCAATCAAAACTGGTCTTGATGTGACATAATTCCTCTTCTTGTTTCCTGCTTATGTTCCTGCCTATATTTCTGTGCAAAAGTGACACTTCTGTAGCGCAACGTAGCGTAACAATGTAGTACACCGTTGCGCAAATTCGTGCGACATTGAGCTACACTATTGAAGTCTTTTGGGTAAAATCGCACACAAAATCCGCCGAAAAATATCATGTTGGTCATGTTCAAGCGACAAGCTTGTGCTACATGCAACATTGAGCTGTGAGATGTGAACCAGCTCCATTGAAATGCATTGGACAAGCTACATTGAGTTACATTGAGCTGATGTTTGAATTATTTTTTAGCTGAATCTCTCAGTGTGAATGGGGTCTTAGAATTATTTTTTGCAAGAAAAACTTTTAGATCTGTTGGGGATCAATGGGAATCAGACTCAATTTTGCAATTTTCTGACTTTACAATGGGTTTCAAGAACAGCTTGCATACCAAACCCAGGCTTATTCCCTCTTCCCAACTGTTGATCCTGCCAGAAATTCACTCTTGGCCCATGCACAGTGCAGGATTATTTCAAACAGTGTTATCAGGAAATATTATTAGAACTACACAATGCCTCACCCCATGTAAGTGAAGAGGGGAGGTTGCCAGTAGTAATATACTTCCTGTCTTGACCTGAGGTGGGAACACTGCTTCTCCGTGGATACAATGCATTGAGTGAGTGTTGTCATCCTAGGAAACGAAGCATGTAATTGGCTAGATCACTAGGTTAAATAAAGGAAACAAAACCTGGTAAAAGAAAACATAAAGCAACCAACACATTTAAGTACTGGTAAGCTACAGTAAGTTACATTTGTGTTCTTGTGTTAAGATGCAGTAAGTTATTGAAGATATCCCACACATATGCATATATATGAACAGATTACAGCAGGTGCAGCAGCAAAGATTGGCACCATACATATGATGACCATTGCTTGACTATAGGACAAGTTGCTTTGGGAGACATCACTTGGTCAGATATGTTTCTGTGTGTGTTTTATCCCTGCTGCTTAGTGATAGGAAGGATTATACAGGATCCAGTTCACATGAATACTCATCATATATCAAGCTAAGAAGGTCTGTAGGAATTAATAACATAGTACTGTGCTTTTGGTCCCTAATGTTTGGTGCAATCTAGGTAGCCATTGTTTTGCACACTGCCTGCAATTATATGAATGTATTAATTTACATCTATGGGTGTTTAGAAAGGTATATATATATATATATATATACATATATATATATATTTCAGTGTGTTAATTTAATGTTTTGTTTTCAACAAATGATTGGTTAGATTCGATTGGTTGGAGGAAAAATAAAAGGTGGCAATTGAATTGCCTCATGTCACTTGACCAAACTAGGAGCAATCATGTGCTACTATGCATTGATGACACGAAAGGGCCATACACTATCCATCCAAACCTAGATGGCATAAAAAAAGGCAGTTAGTACAGCACATTATCTTACCTGAAGCTTGGCCTGCACACATTGTGGTCGAGATGTTTCCTCTGCCCATCACATAAAGGTTCAAGCAGAAGGAGCACAGTTTCTTGCTTACATTGACACAGAGGTAACTTTGAAGTTTCTTCATACATGGTCAACTTTGTCTGCACCATGCTCCCTACCAGAACACAGCAGTGAGTCCACTGCACCTAGTCGGCAGTTTACACGCCGGTGGTTCAGCCATTTCTAACTAAGTCAGAAATTTCTAACTCCATATTTCATGTTTTTCTATAACTTCATTTTGTCTAGATTTCACTGAAGTCTAGAGTCTGAAATTAAATTTAATACTGTTTGCACTGCTTCCATGAATATACATATACCATAGTTCTGTACATACTTCTCACACCTATTCTCTTCACATTCTGATCTATAGACCTAAAAGGAAGTGAGAATAAATGCCTCCAAAAGGTTGGGAAGTACCCTCTTAGACAGTAAAGTTGGCCATACACTATCCAAATTTCAGCCGGTTCTTCAAGAACCAGCCAAAATTCGATCAGAGGGCGCCGCTGTCAGAATTAAAAGGAAAAAGCGGGGGCTTACATGTGTTGATCATGTAATCTGAATAGTGTTAGTGAATCACCTGTACTCCATACAGCGCTTAGACCATATGAAATAGCTTTTGGTGCTTGCAGTGATGACGTGGGTGGCACCATGCCACAGTTCAATCAATGATAGAAATCACCAGCACTCACTTGTAATGTGCAAGAAGCATAAGCACTTTTATTGATGCGCCATAGAGCCAACGTTACGGAGGCAGCGCAGAGTCCCTTCCTCTGGGCGACATCTCTGAATTGGTGCTGGCACTGTCCTTCCTTCTGGAGGGTGGCTACTTTGTTTTCCCTGGTCCCAGTGTGTGTTGTAAAGTAGCCACCACTCCAAGCACGCTCCCGTGATGGACTACAATCTCAATACAAAATAGTAAACTAAATGTAAGATAGTAGTCCATCACAGGAGTGAGCTTGGAGCGGTGGCTACTTTACAACACACACTGGGACCAGGGAAAACAAAGTAGCCACCCTCCAGAAGGAAGGACAGTGTCAGCACCAATTCAGAGATAATTTGAGGATCTACAGCCTAGGGATACACAAATAAACTACAGTATTGTTAATAGTTCAAGTGCTTGAAAGCATTTTTAAGATTTAACATCTGGGTTTAGTATCACTTTAACATTATTTTGAAGCCAAGAAATTTAATTATTTTTTTTTCATTTGGGGAGATTTCCCTTTGCTTCCTATCCTGAGAATACAAAAGTATATGAGAAGAAATCTCTGCAAATTGAGAGTGAATCCCCTCTTAGATAGCTGTCAGTGAAACAGATGTCCCCATTGAAAGATTTTCCCTCACCTCCTGTTACGGTGAAAACCGTAAAATTGTAGAATTCCCAACACAAATAGAGAGTGGATCTCCCCAGCAGTGTCACAGACATGAAGAAAAAAACAAAAAAAAACAGGGTTCCTATCTGCTCCCCCACTCTCTATCCAAAACAAACAAAATAATTGCTATATTTAGACTTCAAAGACCTTTGTGGCACTCTAAGAGGAACTCAGAAAAGTGCAAATATACTCAGATATAAATTTTTTGGGACTTTGTTATTTAATGATATTGATATTTGCTTTACCACTGATAAATATTGAAGCAAATAAATCAGTAAAATGTAGGCACACGTGACCAACTGCTTTGGTCAAGTGTTCTCTTGCTGGACAACGTGAAGTCAACAGTTACGTTTTCTGGTAGAATGACACCAGTGATGATTTTGTTGCAAGCCACTCATCATTGGGGGAGTAAGAAAAAGAAAAACCCTGAACCTCCTTAACAGTAAATGAACCCCTAGTTGTATATATACTCTAATCCGGTGCCAGGACAAAATACCCTAAATTCAATTTCATCAGTAATTTACATATTTTTTCTATTTCAAAAGACAACAAAAAACAACTATGGCTGTGTATCATTTTTTTTTCTTAAAACGAATAAAGTTAAAATATGTATTATATTGTTTATTGGCGATGCTGACTGTGATGCAGCCTTAATTCTTCAAATACAATAGCAATAAACATTAAATGTGCAAAGCATTGCTGTCTGTTTGGGTAGCAGGAATCCTTTTTAAAATCCAAAGACTGTAGTGTTAGAGTGAAAAAAGGCAAGCATGAGCTTGCAACACTCCCTCCTCAAATGCAATCCCCTTGCTGTAATTTCTGTGGTATTGCTTCATCTTGGGTGCAGATATATTTGTGTCAAGGTGCAGCTGCACAGATAGCCAGCGCTGCCTTACTCTATGCATAGTAAGAGGCTTTCAGAGAAAGAGGTTATGCCCAGAGCAAGGCCTTATCAGAGCAAGCTGCCTGCCATTTATCTGATTCCCTATCGAATATGAAAACAGGCCTCAATCTGCTGCTTCTATTTTCTTTGTGAAAGCTATGGGTGGAATAATAATTTTGTTCATTTTTTGTTTGTTTTGAAGTAACCTTTTTATTTTTGCAAGTTTACAATCCTGGTACCATGCAAGTAAAATTGAAAAAAATTAATAAATCTGCATGTAGCAGGATTTTTTTTTTAAATGTAAAAAAAAAATAAAAAATAAGATAATTCTGTATCGGGTACAGATATTTTTACATTTGCAATATTACAAATTCATTTATTTTGCAGTGTTCCTATATATTTCCTTAAATTGAAAATGCAGCATACAGTGTGAAATAAATAGTGCTATGAATTTCAATGGTCTGACATGAATGGTACTATTCCAGTTCTCTTAATAGCTGTCAAATAATGCACCTGCTTCATACACTACACATTACTGAACTAGTTAAAAAATACAGCTTTCATACCCAATTGAATTCAGATCAAACCAGAAGGGGCTTCGATTTAGAGAATCATCTACTCATTTCCAGACCCTCAGCCTTAGCAATGAAGTATCTGTAGCTCAGGACTTGGACACGGCTCCAATTAAAACTTTACTTTGTAACTTTGTTCAATACCATTCATTTATTGCATTTTGACCACAGTAATTTTTTATTCCGTCACATACCCTAGGCCAAAAAACTGATATAACGTTGATGTGAATACCCATATTTACTAATACGTGTCTTTAATAAATGTCACTGCTATTATAATTAGTGAAAAGTGTCATCATTTAATAGGCATTATATAAAGTAATTTAAGCATGGCCTCATGTTTGCCGAAACTACCTCAGTAATTGTTTTAGCTGGATAGAAAGATAGATAGGTAGATAGATAGATAGATAGATAGATAGATAGATAGATAGATAGATAGATAGATAGATAGATAGATAGATAGATCATATGTAACATAGTAATATAGTAGGTGAGGTTGAATAAAGACAAAGCCCCATCTATATATGCAAATAATGAATATTGATCTATCTGGAAATATCAATGTACAGCCTTTGTCCAACTTGTATTTTTTCCATGTTTACATCAAGATAACTTCTGGATATTTATGTAACAAGCCTTCCAAGACCAAGGGAAGTGAACCGGAACCAGTGATGGGGGATTGGGACTGTATAGCTGACCCATCAGATTATTAGAGACGACTAATATCTGGTCGGCTGTACTTCATGTCTGCTCACACCTGCAGAAGAAAATGTGCATCCACCATGACTGCTTTCTGTGGGAACAATTGTTCCTTTGCTGCCTTCTCAAGCAAGGATCATTTGAGCAGTGACATGGAAGTCAATGAAGCAGCATGTTCCTGTTTAAAATTTCTAGAAATGAGAACCAGGTGTACACGGCACACCCAATTTGAAAGAAATCGTAATTTCTATTATTTATAATGGCTTCGATTGCGCCAACATGTTTGTAAATAACCATGCTAAGCACCATTTAGACACCATCTACCTTAATATTGAAACAAAGGATGTTAACATAAAGAAAGGTTTTCGGTAATCATATCCATTAAGCAATTTAGACTGTTGTTACTAGTGCCTGATTATAAAATACTTGTGAACTGATTTCCAAAAATAAAAATACCAGTTTAATGTCTTAAGCTAATCGATGATGTCAAAAAGCTGGTGGACATCATGACACTAACATATATGATTCTTATAATTGTGATTTTTAAATATTTAATAGTAAATACCATTGGCAACATGTCCAATAAAACAAGCCAACCAATTAACTATTGCCCTAAGAAGTTTTAACAAGAGATATCAACTGCTCTGAGATGACATTCTACCTGGCTACCTTTAGGGTTATTATGTCAAACTTTAAGACCGACTTTAGGACTAACAATAAACAGATAGCACAGTGATAATTAGCTGTGTAATAAAAAGAGTTCTGGTGTGATGAAACTCTATAGACTTTGTCAGAGATTTTCAAGGAACAGAGGATTATTCTCTTTTTTATCACATATATAAGTGAACAAGATTATGAGTTCAAATAATGGCAGTCCTTTACAACATATACAAATCTGCAACAGTTGATTTCAGTAATGTATTTTATTGTGTTGACTCCTAGAGCCACAGGTATTGATGGAACACAGCCCGTACATTTCACACACCCCCAGTTTTCCTAAATATGGGCAGACCAGTTACCCATTTCAAGCCATATAAGCTATAAACACAATGTGACCTAAACAAAGAACAGCATCTTCAAAGCTAAACCATAACCAAAGAGATGAATACACAGATTACACTATATGTGCTCAGTTTTAAAATGTGTTCATACAAGTCCCTCAGTCTGTGTAACCTTTCCACAAATTCAGGACTATAGATTACTCACCTCACAATAAAATCTAGTAGAGGTATGTTTGTTGGTTGCCTAGCTTGTTACAATAAGAGCTTTACATTTTATAATAAAGTACCATCATTAGTCATTTATATTCCTTACAAATACACTTTTTCTACTTTCAGAATGTTTTTTTCTTTGAGATATAGGGGTTGATTTACTAACCTTATAAACACGCCACGAACAAGTATACACCTCTGTAGTGTGTTCCCTCCCAGCATGATCTATTGGTGGAATCTAGACACCTTTGTAGTGTGTACACACCCAGCAGGTGTGTTGTGCAAAGCCCTGCATGAATTGCTAGGTAATGTTGTGTAAATTAGCTCTACATTGTGTTGCTTGCGTTGATGAATGCAGGAATGTAAATGCATGAGCTAACCATTTTTGTCTAAACTGTGAAGCCGCATTATATATGCATCATGTGCATGATTACATATATGGCATTAGTGGAAATATGCTTTTAGAGACTTTTTGGTTGATAAATACGTTTTGCTGTGTAAAAATCACACACACCTGGTGTGGGCGTGTGTTTAGGTTAGTAAATCACCCCCATACTCTCTTTCTAAAAAGAAATCTACTATCAAATTCATTATTGCTTTGGTGAGCAAGGTGTTTCTTATTATAATATGTACACATTTCAAACACATCCTAAGGAAACTTTAAAGGAGAACTATGAGGTGAGTGAAAAATCACTCAACCTCATAGTTCGAGCCGATGTGTGACAATGAAACAGTGACACGTTGGCTCAATAGATCGGGAAGTGATCGAACACACACCGTTGCTTGCTCACTTCTCGATCATTTCCCTGCAGAGAGCCGTGACAGTCTCGGCTCCCTGCAGGAATTCCCCCCTTTCCTGCTCCAATCCTCCAGTGCTGACTGGAGGAACGGGGGGGGGGGCGGCACAGCTATCTCTGCCTCTAGATAGGCAGAGCCAGCTGTCACTCACGCAGCTGGGTGGATCTCGACAGTAATATTGGGATCCGTCCCGGCTGCGGCAGTCTCAGTATACCGTGAGCTGTAGCTCGCCATACGGGAGGACGCTAGCATATGTCTTCCTGTGACCCTTAAGAGAACTATGGGGAACAACACTTACCCCATAGTTCTCTTTTAGCTATACCCTTTTACATCATTGAGGATCTCAGTTTTATCAAAACAAGTTTTTGTATTACACTGTGCTTAGAACAATCAAGCCCCCAAAATGTCCCCAAACATTTGTAATAAATAGATGTGCACTGTCCAGTATCCATTAAACAAGTGTATAGTCCCTGATACATTACTAAGAATAATCTAGGCATAAATATATTTCTTCTACATTAAAGTCGGGAATTGGCTTCTTTAAGAAGTTGTTTATGTTACAAAATACACTATGCTGGTCTACAAAGGTAAAATTTCGGAGGGTTACAGTCCACAAGCTGTTTGACATACATCATCAATATGGTAGAATGGAAAGAGATTTTGTAGTCCTGGATATGTAAGTTATGTTTGCTTTCTTTATTAACATAGCATGGTACTAAAAAGTTTACATTTAAAACATACATGCTTGTCCATGAACTACTAATAAAAGATCTACATAAAATGCTCAGCTCTTAAGGTGAGATACAGTTTAAAGCTGTAATTTAATGTAAATTTAGCTTAATCATCTACTTATCTGCTGTTTCTCAGGAGTTAGTATTCCCTGAGGATATTCCTGGAACAAACAGATATACAATGACCATATCAATTGTGTCTGCCTTCCCATAATTCAGCCACTGTGTATTAAAGATATTTCAATAAAAGAGAATGATGAGTTCTTAAGACACCCCTCATCAATTCCTCACATCGTGGATACAAGCTTGGCCATGTCAGTTAAAAACTGGCCCATCTGCTCCTTCTATTGTGTTTCTTAACTAGCAGTGTTATATTATAAGACAATCAGTGCAGTTTAGACTTACAGCACCTAATCTACAGCTACAGAATGGTTTTATGCTAGAAAAATGTAGCTAACCACAAAGAGGAAACACGTCTCAATGTCAAGAAAGCACTGCTTATACATGCAAAACTAATAAATATACTAACTGAAACAAAATCAGACAATGGGGATTTTTAATACTCAGCACTTTTTATAGATGTAACATGTTTTTAATACCTCTGACTTGCAAAGCACATAGCAGCTGATTTACTAAGACTGGTATATCAAACAGTCTGCATGACTTTAGGTGGAACTGTCATCTCATGAGAGAAGTACGAGGGCTGGCTTTACTGACCTTCTGAAAATGTTAGATGCATGACTGTATCTTTCGTCAGTATTTTGAGTCACAGACCTAGAACAAGCACACTGAAAATTAATGTCAGAAAAGTGTACAAATTCTATATTTCCATTCTTTTTTGGGGCAACTCAAACACTATTGAAGCCAAAGCATCATCATGAAAGCCGGGGAACTAGCATTGTCGAAAGTAGCGTTCAGCAATGGCAGCCCCCATTATTCTCCCATGACATATTCCCTTTAGAGCTCAACTGAACCTTCAGTTTAAATCAGCAAAATACATCCCAGGTACATCAAAACAAAGGGGGTTCAATGTCTCATGGTTCTTTTTCTTTCTAAACCAGCCACAGCCTAAGTAGAAAAGTCTGTCCTCTGTCAATATATTAGACAGAACCCTTAAGGTGCCCATACACCTTAGAGCCATCACATGACTTTTGTTGTGCGATGGTTGTAAGGTAATTAAAATCTCATACGATTTGCCCATCTTGGACAGGCAGATCGTACTTGCGATGATTCCAATGCTAAGCGGGCAGTGTGCGCTTGCGCACACCGGCCCATTCAGCATTTGTCTTCCGGGCACGCCACTAACCCGCCGAAGATCTTATGATTTTCGCCAGGTTTTCAAGCATGCTCGCAAGACAAAAGACTGCGACCGTACAGTAGAAATGGTCCCACGCCTTCCATACACATGCCGATTATCGTACGATGGCGGGATCACCCGCGATTATCGTGTGCATGGGCACCTTAACTCTCTGTGTGCAAGCAGTGGTGTTTCTGCAAAAGTCCAGCAACCCTCTGCTAAAGCTGACCTATAGCATTGCAATCGACAAAGCTCGAGCTCCCCACTGATTGCAGAATTTTGACTCAGCACGGGGTGTGTTGAACCTCTAAAAAAGACCACTGCTTCCTTACAGATAGCAAGGGTTCCACTTTGCATCCTACTGGCAGGGGCCAGACATTTCTACTCAGGCTTTGGTTGATTTTTAAAGAATAAAATTGTAAAGGTGGCCATACACTTTACAACCCTCGCAAGACTTTTGTCTTGCGAGGGTTGTAAAGTAATTAAAAAAACGTACGATCTGCCCATCTTGGACAGGCAGATTGTACTTGCGATCATGACTGCAAACGGGCAGTGTGCTCACACCGGCCCGTTTGGCAGTTGTCGAACAAGCAGGCCACTAACCCACCGAGAATTGTACAAGTCCCGGCGGGTTTTCCAGCCTGCTTGTTTGACGGAAGACGTGCGGCCGTACAGTAGAAGCGGTCGCACGCCTTCCATACACTTTGTGATTATCATACGATCGCGGGATTTCCCGCGATTTTCGTACGATAATTGTGCAGTGTATGGGCACCTTAGACTTTGCACACTTGTTTGTTTTGATCCACCTGAAATTAATTCAGCTACCATGAACTGAAATTTTAATTAGACTTCAAGGCGATAAAAGGCTATGCAAATAGTGTTAATATAATCTTGGATTAATGCATGACACAAGAACCAAAATAACACATGACATGTTCTTTTGAGTGCTGCTCCATTAATATAATCTTTGTATAAGGATTGCCCTGCATGGTGTGGTTCCACCTCTATTTGATAGTTCTGTGAGATAGTCAGGTTCAGTTGAAACAGTGTAGGACGTCCCTAAGATACACAACTGACTGGTAACCATTAATGAGAAACATTTATTGGTGCACAAAGCAATGTTAACACATTGTGTGAAAATCTCAGTGAAAGGCATTGATCCTTTTTGGCTATAGGGAAGTTATTAACCATACTAACCATGCATGCCACCTATAGTATGTTAGCCACCACTGTCCTCAATGACATGCACACACCTTTAAGGGTTTGTTCACATGTGATGGCAATGTGCCACACCGCATGCATTGTGATGCATTAGGGTGCACTGCATTAGGCAGCCCTTTTGAAATGAATAGGCTGTACAAAACCTCAATGCATGAAAATATAGGGCATTGTGCCACATCGTCTAGTGTGAATGGCACAGCTGCGCACCAACATGTGCATGCTGCATTACCATGCATTGCAGTAACGCATGCAGTACTGTGCACAACTGGTGTGAATGAAGCCTAAAAGTAAAGACTACTGACCTTAAGGTGCTGTGTTAAACCATCTATGAAATACTTTTCTCCAAACAATGAATTGGTATCTTTGTAATGGCTGATAGAAGAGCACCTGCAAATTAGATCAGCAAAAGTAAGTACAGTCGAAACCGCTCGCAAAAACACGCAGAAACGTTGACCCCTAGGTGTGAATTCAGGCTTAGAAAGTGTTAATTTATGCTTCTTTTTGTCAGACAAAAGAGTGTAAATAATTGTTCAGCATATTTCTAATTTTGGACACAAGAAAAAAAAATGGCAACATAAAACTAGCTTCAGTGCCTGCCTGTTGGCACAACTTAAAAAAATGTCCAGTAAAATCTGCTAGAAATACTTTTAAAAAATTGAAATAACAGGTAAACAATAAATGCATGTAAACTGTATATCAGGTCAAATAAATAGGCAAAGGGATTTGGCAGTGGCTCCTATTTCCTTCTCACCCCTGGCATACACATGGAACATGAGGAGGTAGGTGGACTGCAACTTTTAAGTCCTGGTTCACACCTAATGTTTTCTAGCAGTTTTTCTGGCCTAAAAAATGCTTTAAAAATACGCCCAAAACAAAATCCCACTCATATTCACATCTGAGCGTTTTGTCGCTTGTAGCAAAGGGCAAGTACATGAGCTTCTTTTTGGCAGATTAAGTGCTTATTGGCCCCATAGACTTCAATGGAAATGCTCAAAAAAGTGTTTGCTTTGTTCTACGCGTATTTGCTCATGTGCGTTAAAGTGTCACAATCAGCTCACAAAAATGTGCACTTTGATTTATGTGCATGAAACGTGCGTAGAAACTAGAAAAAACGCTGTTGTCTAGGTGTGAACCCAGACTTTGGCATATAGAGAAAAATTTGGAGAACATTACATATCCTTTAGAAATCATTGGGGATTGTAATTATTATATTATTTAAAATTGCAAACTCTTCTTTCTTATCTCGACATCAGACAAAGAAAACATTTTTGTGGACCAGGCCAATTATACAGCCACATTTCATAAGATTTCTGGGATGAATCCTAAAGGGATTTCGATTAATTCCAACTCCACACTTTTTTTGTATATAATGGAAAGAATCGTTATCAGGTTTTATTTTATTTTTTGCTCTTTTTGTTTAAAGTGATTACCCTTACTTCCTGTCTTAGAGACAAGAGGGCCACGGATGATTTAGGGAATCTTTGCAATAGGCACAGAGACCGCAATAACAACACATTTGAGTATGGTTGTTTATTGAGTATGGTATCATTTATTGTCTGTGCCCCCACTGAAGAGATTGCCCTTTACTTCCAGTGTCAGACACACTGAAAGTGATTGGAAATCTAACCCTCTAACTAACTCTAAAAACACACTTTAGTACAGTTGAAAAGGTTTAAAAGTTCTGTCAGGTTTTATTGCTTGCTTTGCCTACAATCCCATTGACACTGCCTTCTCCTCCCCTATTTTGTCCTGGTTTTACAAGGAAGTGACAGAAACTCTTCACAAACTTTAAAACTGCCAAAAAAACTTTCGCTGAGTTGGGTTTAAAAAAATTATTTTACCAAAAGACAAGTACTAGAGAGAAGTGTCAAACAAGTTCTTAGATACTGGTGATCCTTTTCTAAAGAGATAAATGCGATCCTAAAGTGGTCCTTTGACCCCATTCGCTAAAAATCACATCAGCATGCAGCTCTGCATGCTGATTTAAAATCATATTACATTCATTAGTTAATATAATATAATATATAATATATATCTAATAATAATCGGGTCAAACATTTCCCACACCCATCTATATTGTCAATTAAAAATAAGTAGCATATCCATAAATCAAATATAGTAAATACAAAATATTCACATCAGTAATTTAGAATAAATGGAAGGATATGCTTGAATATCTAGAGGTAAATGCATAAAGGAGGGTGGAACTATATCTAAAACATAGTAGATGCCCCATTGAATTCCCTACATTAGAGAGGCATAATATAAATATAATGTTATTGTAGGGTCCAACGTCTTACAAACATTTCACCATAGAATTAATAATTCTAGCGACTGCGATTGGACGACGCCTACTGCAATCAGGTTCCTCCCCCAAAGTACCCCGGGGTCCCAGGTGTGACAAACCAAGTAAGCAGTGGAGGCAACGGGGGGTCTTATCCCGCCCGCTTCTGACTGGCTTCCTAGGCACTTCTCCCTCATACTGCAGACCAACCCGGCATGGTAAGTAAGAGCTTTTTGAACAACTATATAGCATATAACTGACCCATCTGGGGTCTTACTTAGGAATACGAGTATACAGAACAAACAAATCTAATGTATGCATCAATGAATGTCGGATATGATGTACATATCAATGAAGAAAAATTCTCTTATCAATAGATTCATCCTGAATGGTCCCCTGATGAAGCCTTTGGCAAAACGCGTCGGGGCCTATTAAGTTAAGCTATGCTTTGAAAAATTATGAAATTACATCTGGAAGTTTGGATCAAATGATTTTTAGAGTTGTTAAACAATCAATGAATTGATGTATCCTCTGCAGGGATTTGATTTTTAATAAGTTTAATTGAGTCATGTATGTAACCAATTAAGCATGTATTAGTAATAAATTGCATATTTCTTTATATATTTCTCTTGGATGGTCATTTACACCCCTCCAGAAACCCTTACAACCTTCTGTTTTTTTACATTCATTAGTTAAACAAACATGTTTTTCATTTACTTACAAATAGAGTTCATCCACTTCCTGGTCCACTTTGACTCAAATGATGTAATCATACACAAGGATTGCATCCTGGGAAGATTACATCAGCAGAGCAATGCTGGGAAATCTCATTTGTAATCTCATGAGATCTCAGGGAAAGGCATTTTCCTCCCCTGAGAGGATGTGCATGGTCACATGCCCTAGTCACATTTGCCAGAGTTCCAGGAAGTAAAGGGAGATCTAGTAGCCTGCCCTTAGTAAAAATGTCCACTGTCAGAAGACTGGGGGAAAAAAGAGAAATAAGGTATGCAAAGAATAAAAAGCTGGCAATTATCTGGAAGTATGTGTTTGTAGATTGTAATTACTAAACATTTCTAAAGGTGTATTTGTTGTTATTTTAAAGATATGAGTTCCTCTGTAATAAATCTGCTAAACTGGTGCAGGATCATGCAGATGCCTGTATGCGTACTAAATTGATTGACAGAGTGCGCAGATGAGCCAAAAACCTATGCAAACAGGAACCAGACCATGTACATGCTGCAGCCAATTCCTTCCCACTCCTCTCACTTCTGAAACTGGTCACAAAATCAATCATCAGGCTCATAAGCCAATTAGAGAGGATGCAGAGGCAACCCACAGCAGGACCATAAGTGTTCTGGTCTTTGTAAGAATAACCCAGGGAGCTAGCATTATCAGGGTGCTCTGCAGATGAATTATTCATGTGCAGGCACCGGAATGGGTCTTCTTTCTGATCACATGATAAGTTTAGTATTTTTGTTTTTTAAGCCCATACGTTTACTTTAAAGAATTTGGTAGTGATCTCATAAATGTTATATACTTGCATTTGCTGACGCACCAGCATTCATTGGAGTACAAAGTGCCAGTGTCAAGACTTTAGACAATGTTTTATATGAAATACATGCTTTTATATCATGTATTGTTAAGATACCTTATAAACTGGATGCCTAATAATACAGAGTGCACCAGGTATAATATAAAATGATACAGTTCACATGGTCAATGGTTTCAGTCTTCTTTGTGCAACATGTTTACCTGTGTTGTAAATGGACATAAGTACAACAATTTTTGGTCAGATTGCTTTGAACAGAACATAGATTTACCATATACACAAAGCTATTTCTTAACATTAACCTTATTTTAATGCTACGCAAGTTAACACCTGTGCCTTGCATGTGATATGCAAAATATGCCATACATCAATGGCTTTTTTATACATGGAATTTGCGTTTTAAACATTAGATGTCTATAGACAATCTCAATATATGCAAGAGTTTATCAAACGCTGAGCATAAATTATGTATTAAGGTGGTCTTTCCCCGAGATATTCACCTGATAATTATTTAGCAGACTGTAATTTATGATAAGGCTCAAAAGGGGAGCAGAAAAGGGAACACCAAAAGCCGAGGCTGATCATTGAGCATTTAGTGGTCACCTAAGTCATCACATGAGCTTATCACTAAAAGAGCAGACGGTCCATCTGCTGCTATGAGCTGATAGGCAAGTCCTTCCCCAAAGGCTGGCTATAAATCATATTTATGTTTCACGGTTATGGTCCATGCAGTGCATTCTGTGGCCACAGCTATTGGTAGCACATGAGCTAGGGTCAGGTGAACATAAATCACTGCAGGCATTTAAAAAAATCATCAACAATGAAATGTTAGGTAAAATGCATGTTAAAATCTTCACTATTACACAAAGATATTCTACTATGTCCACTAAATGTGTGCTAAATGCAAGTTGAGGTAAATTAAGTATGCATTATATTATAATGAGTATATTTATTCTATATTGATGTTTATTGTGATGACACAAAACATTTCTACAGAGAGCAGGGTTTATCTTTGTATGAGGTAGAGGTGGTCTCAATGGAAATCCATTATAGCAATGAACCGGCATCTGGACCTGGCTTGGAGGAGCAGTGAATTAATGCCAGACAATAGTAATACCACCTACCTCAGGTAGAAATTTTAAGTCAAATAGATGTAAACCATAACTGAATGTCATTACATTTGGTAAATACTTTCTATACCATTTTTTTTTCAATAAAATACTCACTTTCACTTTTTTCATCCTTTGTGGCATTTCAGTGCTGCTGATTTCCTACAGTTTCTTTTGCAGCCACTACCTGTCTACATGCACTCCAGTGATGGTTGCATGGCATTTCTCAGGGTTAATTTCTTGATGGTAACAACAGTGTACCATGCCTCCACATGTTGTTTTGAAGTGGCTACTTGTAGTCTTTCTTTGAATGTACAGAAGCATAATTGGGAGACAGGGACCCTATAACAGGAAATGCCTGAACAAAGACTTTCATGGCAGCATCCACTGATATTATAATGAAATCTGTTGACTTAAAACATTGAAAATTATATATTAACATGATCATGTAATTTAACATATATAGTTTATATATTTGTAACTGTTTTAGCTTTTTTCCAAGTAAAAAAAATTTTTCACAAAAGAGTTTATGATTTTAATTAATTTGTTAATTTGTTCCCACTTAGTTTTTTTTATATACGTAACCATTTTTAATGTTATTCTAAATGTATTTGGGACTGCGTCTTTTCTTTTCCAGCTCCAATAATATTATGTTTAAGTGGGTCCTTTCACATATATATTTTTGCAAGTATCCTTTCTATAGAGGGAAACATAGTACTGCCTTCAATATAAGAATAATGCTAAGTAAGTGTACTATGAAACCAGAGCTCCTAAATTCATTGCTCCCAGTAGAAAATATGAACAAACACAAACCTAAAATATCATCTGTAAAATGTATCAGTCACATCCAGCCCTATGACTGAAATTGTATTTAAATAGTAATTAAAATGGAGATTGGTTAGAAGTGACAAGACCACGATTTCTCCAGCATTGGAGAGATCTCAACCCTTAATGAGGTGATGCCACTAAAAAGGGAGTGACAGAAGCCATTTAAAAGTAGCCACTGGTGGCCACAGAGAGAGGCACACTGATGTAAAAAGAAGACTGCAAAAGCTATGTGGTTGTGTTGGACAGTCTTTAGCTGATCTTATTTGACATTGTCAGTAGTATAAGGGATACAGTTGTCTAGCCCCAATTTATTGCAATAATTCAACTTTTGATAGCCAGTTTCCTTCTAACTGTGCAAGACTTCTTCCTTCAACGCTAGAGCAGATGATCTGTCAACACATTAGTGTCACAGTAGTATTTGGGACTGTTATATATGCCATAAACTTGGCATCTTTTATCTGTAGCCCCATGAAAACTTCAAACAGGCACTGAGCAGCTAGGCTGTCAAAAGTCAACTGTTTATTTCTCTTCCAGATAGCATTAATTGTTCAATTTTCATTGCTTTCACTCTTGGTGTATGTTTTGTGGTTTGTGGGAAAGAAAGCATTGATATCTCCAGTGAGTTGTCATAACATTTGCTATAGTTTCAGCATGATATGGCAAGAAAGCCAGAAAATATATTATGTAATGAAGTGGTCTCAATGGAGTGTCAACTGACATTTGCAGTAGCCACCAGAACAGTGCAGTAGCCACTAGAAACAGTTGGTTTACACAAGGGCATGTGGATCAGCAGACAGAAAGAGCTGGCCAATTCTATTGCTGTCATTGATGTCTGTGCAATTTTTGTGGGCAATTTGAGACCAACTTGATGAAAAGGTAAGGCAAGATGTAGCAGGGAGCCATATACATTGTAGCTATGCTGTCACAAGTTGAGATTTTGAGTTAGTAAACCAAGAAAATGCAACCTTACCTGTGACTCAGAGACCCAGTGGCATCAGTGTGTCCCTAAAGTTTGCAGTGCACATGGACCCCAAGGGGGAGGCGGCCCACTGTGTACTCACTGCAATGTAATCCTTTGAGCTGCCACCTTGCCTGTGATTTGTGGCTCTAGATCAAAGGAGATTAATGTAGGATAGTGCTTCACCCACCGGAATTGTGCAGTGTGCCAGTTTGTCTGCTTGATGGCATTGGTGGGCACTGTGGTGAGGGGCAGAGCAGAGGTGTGTGTGGTGATATAGGAGCTGATCACAAAACGGAGCTCACATAGGATCAGCAGATGCCAGCTGATGGAGAGCACTGGGATATGTCCAGACTGGGACATAGGTCACCTTCACTGCCACTTTCATTGATCTGTGCTGGAGCAAAGTGTTAGACCTGCCATGGAGGTCTTTATTTAGCCACTTCCTGTTATGATGTGACATCTGTCTCCAAATTGTTCTCCTGTGTTTTCATCCTGTCACATGTGCTCAAAATACAGAATTCAAGCTGTCGTGCCAGCACACATTGCTTAGACATGGTCCACCTTTGCCAATATCAGTAAACTGATTTAAATTAATTATGTGCAGACACAGGGCCAGTGCAAGGCCTTTTGCCTACACAGACGAAGGTACATTTTTCTGTCCCGGCCCCCCACACCTCCATGTAATGGAGGTATATACACTGACCTGTAATGTAACAAAGGTATATACAATGACCAGCGATGTAACAGAGGTATATATACTGACCACCAATGGAATTGGAAACGGAAACTAATGTAACTGTGGTATAGACACTGACCGGCATTGTAACAGATCTATATACACTGACCAGCAATGTAACTGAGGTATTCACACATGGCAAACACACCCCTCCCCTCTCCTCAGCCGCATCTGACACTGCACACAGGTAGGAGAGAGGAAGCTCAAAAGTCACAAGACTAAGATTTGGAAGAAGGTTGTCAGCAGCACCACTGAAAAGAAGAAAAGTATGTGCTCAGAGGACGTGCGCCTCTCAGGGATTAAGCTGTGAAGGGTTCAGTGGTAAAATCCCTCACAAACTGCAACCATGCTCCCATAACCTGGGCAAGTTGGGCCTTTCCATACAGCTCCTTACCTTCCGCAGCGGCTTCTTCAAGCACCGAAACCTCAACGGCCTTCTCCTTCACTGGATCGGCGGTACAGGGCCCCAGCCACGGCGTCCTCCACCTCCTCCCCTG
>NW_017308334.1:22444-73455 GCF_000935625.1 Nanorana parkeri | reverse complement strand
CCCCCCCCAGCGCAACTATAGCCTGTTTTGTCTCATGAAATAAAGATTTTTCCAAACTAAGCAATTTAGCTTTTTTAGCCTTTGACCTGACATACCTTATTCATTTCACTATCTAGGTCTGTACACCTTCCTAATGATGGCCTTACAGCACAATGTCCAAAACGGTACTCAATAGTGAAGATGGATTTTTTAAAGTGATTTATGCAGGGAAAGCATTATACTTATATGATGTAATTTTTGTCTCCATTTTTTTACATCCCAAGATTGTGACTGCTTTTGCAGCTACAGCTTGGGATTGTGTCCTGCTGCTTTATTTAAAGCGGAACTCCAGGAACGATCTTTTACATTGGTCCAGCTTGGCTCAATGTAAGTATCCATATTTGATATCCAGAGGGCTGCTGAGGAAGTTGGAAATCATTGTAGTAGTCCTTGTTACATACATTGGTCATTTCCAGTTGTAACTCCAGCAGCTTTCCCGATGCACTCCTAGCACAGGAAGTTACTTGCTCAGCACTGCCACCAATCAGAGAATGCCTTGTATTTTTTTCAGTGAATACAAGATGTTCTCTGATTGAAGAAGGTGGAGATCATCCTCCTCTCTACAAAGCCCTTATCCCATCAACATAGGGACAAGGTGTCTTGCAAGGGGAGAAGTTTCCCACCCCCTTGCAAAGTACCCTTGAATGTTAGGGATTTAACTATGTATGGTTCAGGAGGGAGGGGGCCGCATGCTTTCTGCCCCCTTTTCTGCATGCATTTATTTTAAGGGGGACCTAATGCCATTTTGTTTACTTTATAAACTCCCCCTGACAAGGTACCTAGTCCCCATGGGACGATGCAGCCATCTAGGGCTTCATCCCCTCATCCCTAGCACCAGTGGATGTGGAGGGTCTGCAAGGGGGACTACTTGACTCATATACACAATGATGCTGCCCTGCCATTACTCCCATCGCAAATGGCAATTCCCAGGTGCTGCTGGGCCGAGGAACTATAGTGGGCTGCTGGTGTCATTGACAAATATGATCATGGCTATACTGGGTAATGATGTCACGGGATCCCCGATAACTTGTTTACAAGTTACACAAGATGACAGGAATGTTTTATTCAATGGCAGTAGTGATACCACCACTAAATCAATGACTTGCAGCTGCTTCAGCTGAGGCTTTGAGCGGACAGAAGCACTGCTGAAATCTGGCCAGTTTGTTATTGTATTTGCCAAACCCTGTACAGGCTGGGATCTTGTCAAACTCATTGTTGACCCATTGTTGACCCAAACCCAAAGCTCATCAATGGATCCTGAGAAAAATGTGACATGCTTCCATTTAATAAATACAGCTGAAGCTGAACTTCTGCAAAATTACAAAACTAGCCCCGCCCAGTGGAGCTTCTCTCTGCAAGAGTTAAATGCCTGTTTTGGTCTTAGGTACCTTAAAAACAGATTTACTTATCTTATCCCTCACTCCTGCAGGCTTCCTCCTCTCTATGTAACTGGTCTCCTGAAGCTTCCTCTCTTCAGGGCTCCATATATCCATCTCACTCTGTCATCATCATCATCATGTACAATGCAGGTGAAGATGCCAAGGGCCCTCCAACAACCCAGAGCATCAGAGGAAAAGTACCAGCTGTGGGGGGGGGCAAGGGATAAGGTAAGTAAAAAGGTATCCTAGACAAATTAATGAGCTTTTAATCCTTGCAGTGTGGAGGGAGCCCCACTGGAAGGGAAGTTTTATAATTTTCCCGAATTCAGCTTTAAACTGTTACAAATCATTCAATTATATGGGTTAAGTTCTAAGAAATAGCAACCCTGCTCTTTTGTGCTCACTATAAGCCAAATTGTCCTTTAGACATGAAAAGATGTGAAGCAATTAGTAAATTTAGTAAATTTAGATGATGATTTTCAATCATGAATATGTAGGCCTGTAAACTGCAGCTGCCAGTAGTACAATGCAAAGTACATTAATTTCATCATATTTTAAAAGGTAAACTATATAAATGTACTTAGTTTTTAATATGCACAAATGACCAATAGAATTCACAGCATTGTCATGTGGCACTTATTCTTAAAACCTGATTGAACTGTCTTTCAAAAATAAGGGTATTCTTTAAAGGAGAACTATGAGGTGAGTTCTTTTCACTCACCTCATAGTTCTAGCCAATGAGACTGTCACAGGTCGGCTCAGTAGATCGGGAGGTGAGCAAACATATACCGGCGTTCGATCACCTCTCGATCCTGTCACGACTCTCTGCCGTGACATGGGAGGGGCTGGATTCTCCCCACTCCGATCCGCCAGCGCTGACTGGCGGAATGGATGGAGGAGGGGGCGGGTACAACTGGCTTTGCCTCTAGATAGGCAGAGCCAGCTGTCACTCACAAAGCTGGGCGGATCTCGACATCGATGTCGGGATCCGCTCCGGCTGCGCTGTCTCATTATACCGCGAGCTGTAGCTCGCGGTATACTGAGCTTAGGGTAATGGGAGAACGCTAGTTTGTGTCCTCCCATTACCCTAAGGAGAACTATGGGGAAAAGCCCTGACCCCATAGTTCTCCTTTAAGATGACACTGTTCAAAAGAATGTCCTTTGAGAAATAAGAGTTAGCTTCTGTTTAGCACTTGTCAGGAAGGCACTGGTGCTTAATCCTATCACCTATCCTCCAAATCCAGTAATTGTACATATATACATTATGTTTAAAATGTGTGACTGATCATGGATTGGTTTGCTCATCTCTCATTATAAGAATAAATTCAAAACAAAATAATGGCATATTTTTAAATCGGTAATCCTTTACTATATGGTAAAAGAAAGGCTAATAAACAGGCTGTTCTTTACATTAGTAATCAGGACTTAAATTTCAGGTGGACCAGTAAACAGCCTTATCAATCCTTTCATGGACTATTATTAATACTATTAACAAATGGAGTAAATATGCACCATTGCATCAGGGTGTTATTCATGTGCATAAACACAAATCGTACAAACAGCGCTCTTGTAATGATATTGAGGGGGTAAACAATGTATGACCCTAAATAGTGTGCAGCCCTGAAGCCCAGGAGGAGTGCCTGTGGATATGCAAACTAGAAACAAAAAACAAAAAGGGCGCAACGCTAGGTGGGCTAACTGACCGGGTCGGGAGACCCAGGGAAAAGGACAGGGAGAATTATGTGACAATGGGTGCAAAAGGCAAAAGAAAGAGCACTTACATTTTAATTCATGGGACCAGAGGCTGGACGGCCGGTGTGGAGGATCGGGTCATCCGTGGTGTCTATCTGGAACTGGTGTGCCGGAGGATGTGCATCCACACGGGGAGAGGAGGCTGTGGGCGAGGGTGAGAGGGGGGGAAGAGAGAAGCCACAAGAATGGGGACTCAGTCCGTGGCCCGCTGTGTGAGTCCAGGGGCCGAGTAGTGCGGGAGAAAATCAGCGGTGTCAGAAGCAGGCAGAACTGCTGTGGCCGCGGCTGTGGATCGTGATGCTCAGTCACTGACGGCACAGACTGGAGCAGTGTGCGGGAGCCGTGGGCTGAAAGTAGTCAGCTGTCAGTCGGATCTGTGGTGGGATGAGGGTAGTAGCGGGGTGGAGGGGCAGTGAGCTGAGCGACGTGTTTCGAGGAGCGATACCTCTTTTTCAAGCTCAAGAAGGAACATGTTGGGGCGGCGGGAAAACGCAGATTTAAATGTGACAGCTGGGCGGGGCTTAGTGACAGTGGGCGGAGAAGCCGCACACTAGAAGTTGTGGAGCCTCGGCATGTGTAAAAAAATGTTCGGTAAGAGCTAGTACTACACTCCCCCCCTCTCACCCTCGCCCACAGCCTCCTCTCCCCGTGTGGATGCACATTCTCCGGCACACCAGTTCCAGATAGACACCACGGATGACCCGATCCTCCACACCGGCCGTCCAGCCTCTGGTCCCATGAATTAAAATGTAAGTGCTCTTTCTTTTGCCTTTTGCACCCATTGTCACATAATTCTCCCTGTCCTTTTCCCAGGGTCTTCCGACCCGGTCAGTTAGCCCACCTAGCGTTGCGCCCTTTTTGTTTTTTGTTTCTAATATTCATGTGCATAAGTGTATGACCCAAATATAAATCAACATATAAACAGCTGAATGTGATATGTTGTTGATGGAAATAAAAAGGTTACTAAAGCTGGCCATACACTTATAGATGTTCTAAAGATTTTTTTCTATCAGCCTTTGGTCAGATGGAAAAAGTGCAACAGATTCCTCCATCTACGCTAAACTGTGTGGATGGAAGAATCTCATGCTGGGCCAAGCTTCAGTATCTTGCTAGTCGGCCCCGCTTCACACCAGTTCCAGATAGACACCACGGATGACCCGATCCTCCACACCGGCCGTCCAGCCTCTGGTCCCATGAATTAAAATGTAAGTGCTCTTTCTTTTGCCTTTTGCACCCATTGTCACATAATTCTCCCTGTCCTTTTCCCAGGGTCTTCCGACCCGGTCAGTTAGCCCACCTAGCGTTGCGCCCTTTTTGTTTTTTGTTTCTAATATTCATGTGCATAAGTGTATGACCCAAATATAAATCAACATATAAACAGCTGAATGTGATATGTTGTTGATGGAAATAAAAAGGTTACTAAAGCTGGCCATACACTTATAGATGTTCTAAAGATTTTTTTCTATCAGCCTTTGGTCAGATGGAAAAAGTGCAACAGATTCCTCCATCTACGCTAAACTGTGTGGATGGAAGAATCTCATGCTGGGCCAAGCTTCAGTATCTTGCTAGTCGGCCCCGCTGGCTGTCAAAATACCTGAACAATCTAATTGGATGCAGGCATAGTTCAGTTATTTTGAGAGCCAGCGGGGGCGACTTGCAAGATACTGAAGCTTGGACCAGTGGGAGATTCCTCCATCCACACAGTTTAGCGTAGGTGGAGGAATCTGTTGCACTTTTTCCATTTGACCATAGGGCCCAATTTAGGGCCCATTCACATCATGTCTGGATCATCTCCAGACCAGATTGTTTCCGGGCCCAAAATGCATCCTAATGTATCCCTATGCTATTTCTGGCCTCTGTGCACACCAGCACAGTCCATTCCAGACCAGAAAAATACTGCTTGTCTTATTTTGTCTGGTCTGAAATGCACTGGAACGCATAAAAACGCATCAAAAATGCATCAAAAACACATAAAAACACACTGCAACGCACCTGTAAGACCATTTTAAGCAATAAATAAATAATTCCATAGGTGGCAAAATCACAGTAAAAATGCGGCAAAAACACAATGCACTGCGTTCCAGATCTGGTCCAGAAAATGGTGTGAACCTGCCCTTAGGAGGAACAAATAATTTGTGCGAGTGGTGCAGCTGCAAAAGGGCCCTCTGGGGTTAAGGGGTCCATTGTGGCTCAGGCAGATGCTCAGACCTTGTCCTTCTGTTTCATGGTCCTAGTCACTGCTCACATCTAGGCAAAGTGAGGAGCAGGAGGCATTCTTCATGGTGCCCTAACATTTTGTTTGCCTGACTAAAACATGTTGAATGCTTTTCCCTTTTCTTCTTGGCGCTATGTGGACTGGGAGTAAAGGAGTTCACTTTCTAACCCAAGTTTAGATCAGAGAATTTGCAAAGGCTACTCTTCATCATCATGTCTATCTATTTATCTATCTATCTATCTATCTATCTATCTATCTATCTATCTATCTATCTGTCTGTCTGTCTGTCTGTCTGTCTGTCTGTCTGTCTATCTATCTATCTATCTACAGTATCTATCTATCTACAGTATCTATCTATCTATTATCTATCTCTCTATCTATCTACTGTGTCTATCTTTCTGTCTATTTGTAATAAGTTTTCTTTTTTGGGGGAAGTAATCTACGTAGAGTGGAAATAAACCATCCAGATATATTCACACTTTAGTACATTCATTTTAGTCATGTTAAAGCAATATTCCATATCATATTGGCATGTAGCGGAAAGAGTCCACAAGCTGTTCGCAAAAAAAAGAGAGACATTGAGCAGCTACAGATGCTTTGATACATTGTCCTCTAATGCAGAACTGCATCTGTCACTGACACAGTTTTAGCTGCAACATATGAAATCAGTGCACTAGTATTCAAAGTAGACCTTACTGTATGAAAAGCATTGGATGAAAATCTTTGGCCTGTGATGCAGGTCACTTTAAAACAAAACTTAGAATTTCCACATACATAAAAGTCGATTGCAATGGACATTTCACATAAGAAGCGACTTTGCTAAGCTAATGCATAATTAGATCAGTATTTTGATACACACAGTGTATATTGATGAAAGTGTGCGAGCTTAATTTTGTTTTGTAATCAAAGGGGTGAATTCCAGATTTAGTCACATCTACGCTTTCAACAGGCCAGTGATGTAAACTGGCAGTCAACAAAGTGAACAGTCAATACAGATTAAGCACTCTCCTTGTATCTGTAAGTGGTTGCATGGGAGATATTGGCTCCAATGAAACATTATATGAGAAAACACTCGGGGATATATTTATACAGCAATGAATCTGACATTCACTGCAGGTGAATATTCTGGTGCATGTGTTTCCAATTACAGTGATTGATTCACCACAAATTAATGTTTTGTGAAAGTCCTATTCACTAATTTACAAATATGAAACTCTTTTTTTATACATACAAAAGGCATAAACAGACATACGTCACCTTTGACATACTATTTAACCCAGTGAGTCAATGTCTTAATGTGTAATTTAAATTCAGGAATCTTATCTCCAAAATGTAACTAAATTCCAGTAAAGGGAAACAAAAACACAGTCTAAATTAACTAAGCACTCAATAGAAATTTGTATCTGTACATTACTATAGCTAGTATAGGTATCTGTGTTTTATTAGCTTACTTGGAGTGTCAATTTCCACAAATCGATTCTTAGTTACAGTTCCATAATTGCTACTTATCAGTAATTAACAGGGAATAAAAATAGCAATCACTTTAAAGGAAACCTGTATTAAGAGAAATAGATGTTGCTATTACTGACCTATCTCTGAAAAATGCCTTTTCCCTGGCTGTCTCTGGTCTCATTACTTTAGGAGTTCTTAACCACAAACAAGCATACAGCTTGTGAAGTCAGATGAAAGTCAGAACTCCTGGTCTGCATTTATGTGCCAGATCAGTTGTTCATCAAGTATTAAAACCAATGGATCAGCATGATAGTCAGGCAACTAAAATTTTCAAAATGAACTTCAGCAAGGGCAACCTACATATTTTCCAAGGGAAAGGCATCTATGGTCAAAAATTAAAAATAAATCTGTATTTCTATATTGAATTTCCATAAGTTCTATCCCAATCCTAATAACCATATAAATCTAGAAGTTTGTAAACTTACTTATTGAAGATGTCCATAGGATGTACTACCTTAATGCAGTGACACAGCTTCACTCAGCCCTGTGAATTTGCACTTCCTTGTGTCACCACTGTAACTAAGCATGCCATCCGAGCTACAACTCAGCGTCTAAACTTCCCACAAACTAACATCATCGTTGCTGGCTGGAAGCAATGTATTGTGGGATATGTAGTCTTGAGAAATCAAGATTGCATCACATCAAGCAGCAGAGAAAGAGATGCAAAGCACACTGGTAATCCAGGAAGTTGTGGAAAGTGATGGGCAGACAGAAGGCAGCACTCACTACATAAAATTGATTTTTTTCAAGTAAGCTTTGATGGCATAATCAAAAAAACTCTAGCATGTATTCCTAATACAGCGCTGATGTTATAACAGGATAGTATATGCTGAGACTTTACAACTTCTTTAAGTGAAAACCCTGTTCATTCCTAAGTCAGAATGCTTTGCAAAAGGTCAGAGATACTGTATAATTCATTTTTTACTTTAATTCCACAAATAGTGTTTATTCAACTATAGCTTTCGTTAAAATTTACTTTTATTGCAACGGTTCTCAAAAAAATGAAGTTTATTACTGGACATGATCTGGAAATAAAACAATTATTGCATATTTCATAAGTGATGGAAAATGTAGGACATTAAAAAAAAATTAGTCGCATGCTTCTCTTTGTTCATTTGCTCCGTCTTTCTTTTTTTTCTGATTTCCCTCTGACACTGCAACTTTTTGTTTAATTTTTATGCAAATAGACTTCTTTGGCTTGATCAGACTTTATCACATATCTTTAGTTGGTATCCTGCTTGCTTAGCAGAAGACAAAAATGGAAAGAAGAAAAAAAAACAGACAAATAATAGGAAGGATTTGTAGCAGCTGAGGCTTTGCATTCAAATGTTGGTCGGCCTCCTCTGAGCCTCAGCTTTATCATGTCTTTACAGCCAACAGCTTGTTTATGAATAAAAAATGTGGCATGAAACCAGAGGAGTGAATTGTCTTTGTTTTGTCAAGTGTGCTGAGACAAAATGCTTGCTGCTCACAAGTCTTCACTTCATACAAGCCTTCTGGGACCTACAGGGGCAGCTGGACTCAAACTGCTACCTGCAGTCTGGTTGCTATGGCAAGGCTGCTTCACCTCCTTGAAAGCTCTTGAATATTCACTACCAAAAGTGTGCCCATTTATTGAACAGTAGAAACATTGAAAGGAAACAAAAGTGTATGGGTTTCAATGTATGAGTGTTAAAAAAATGAAGTGTTTATGTGTTGCTGTATTGAATAAATGTGTTCATTGTAAAATGTTGATAATTACTGATAAACGCTTGTGTGATTTCTTTAAGGTAAAAATGTGAAAAAATAAAGGGAAATTAATTGCTAATGGGATGAGAAAAATGCAATTATGTTTGTAGGGGTAGGATAAAAAAAAGGGTATGTACTCAATAAATTAAATTGATGAAACAGAATTCATGATTACATGTCACCTGTCAACACTAGGGATGAGCTTTGGGTTCGGGTCAAGTATGGGTTTGTGGAAAACCCAACCCGTTCGCAGTTCATGACGATGAACTACTGTGGCCATTCACTGCCATAGCAACTAACTGTCAATAGTGCACTTTCTGGCCTCTGAACATAGGTCAGGTTCAATGGCAGACCTAAGGAACAAAGGGCCCTGGTGCAAGATTTTTTTCTCATGCAATGCAGAATGGCAAGTACCGGCTATAGAGGACTACAAATCCCAGGAATACATTATACAGCAATGCAGAATAAGAGTGTAGGAATTTTTTACATACTATGTGCTGTCGCTCTGGTCCGGAGTGCTGGCCTGATATCTCGGGTGGAGGGTCTCAGCAGGGGCAGATGAGGAGGGTCTCAGCAGGGGGCAGATGCGGAGGGTCTCAGCAGAAGCAGATGCGGAGAGTCTCACCAGGGAAGAAGTGTGGGCCGGCGCTGAAAACAGGCACTGTGTGGTGCCCCAAAAGGCTGCTGCATGGTCCTCAGCAAGCACAGACCATTATGTCAGCCGAATCAATTAACAAATTTAAAGCGCTGAACCATGCCTCCTCCTATGGGGGGGCCGGGGCCGGATCTCACTGAGCCCCCACACTAGTTGCTTAGAATGGCTAATAGGGGCTCTGTTATGTGCCAGCCCCACTCTATAAAAAGATTGGCCCTTACAAGTAATATTGAAAATGTGCTTAGCTGTGATAGGAAAAGCATAGGGAGTGCTGCTGATGAAGTACATAGGGACAGATTAGTTTAGGACTTGTAGGCATCAGTCTCTTATAGTGGATGTCAACTCTTACTGAATGTTCTTAGGTAGCAAAATACTGTGTATCTTTGGAATTTGAGAGTTGGGGGAAGTGAAGTATTTTTACCTCTTAATGCTGTGCCCATCTCCTTAATGGTCTTTGCACGTGCACAGTCTACAGTCACAACAGGCTGCATGTGTTTTTCACAGGGCTTATTTCTTGTTTTTTGCTTGCTGCAGTTAATTTTCACAGCCTATCCCCATCCACATGCATGTCAATAATAACCAGTTGCATGTGTATTTTCAAAGGAGATATTTCCTAATTGTTGCTGGCTCTATTTTTTCTGTCAAAACAGTGTTAGTTTCCTGGGCAATGTGCATTAGCACAGAAGCTTTTTTTTTTTTCTTTGGGAAGACATATGACAGAGTGATTGTGAGATTGGAGAGATTGTTGGAGAAAAGGAACATATGCTGTCACCCCAAAGCGCATAGTCCCCAAACAATTGCCTTTATATTAGTATCACCAGCTATTGAAGCTTATATTATATTTTAGTGGTTGGGTTTACATCAACTTTAACAAACTATGTCTGACTTGACTGTCAGTATGACCCAACAGAACACATTGCAACTATTTGTAAACCAATAACAAAGTAGAAAGTTATATAGTAGCTGCCTATACACACTTTAGCTTCACACAATGAGTTGCATAAGGAGACAAAACATATTTTTTTCTTTCCATTTTAATAACAAAAAAGATTCTGCCACAAGCATTGGATTGTTTAACCACCTGTGGACCGGCCGCTGTACAATATTGGCCAGTCCACAGCCCCATTGTCCCCGGAGGAAAGATCTGCATGTCCTCCCATTACTGCCTGCGTGTGCAAAAGCCACTGCTTCTGTTGGCTTTACACAGTGGAGAGTAGTGGCTTCAGGAGAGCCAATCAAGCTGGCTCTGTGCCTTATGATCTCTGTGATTAGTTATCACAGTGATTACATTGCAATCTTTACATTGTCAAGCCCTCCCCTTCTTATTACAACCGAGGCAGGAGAGAGTAAAGGAAGTAATGAATGGATGAGTCCTTGGTTCAAATCTCAATAGCAGAGTCCTTGGTTCAAATCTCAAACAGTATTCCTTTATGGAGTTTGCATGTTTTGCCTGTGCTTGTGTGGGTTACCTCTGGACCTTTCCCACACTCCAAAGATATTCTTATTGGTTAACTGGGACATTAGATTGTAAGCTCCTTGAGGGCAGGGACTCATTTGAATTTACAATATGTAAGTGCTGCATTCATTGAGAGCACTATATAAATACCTCTAATAAATAAATGTCTATTCCCTTACTGACATTTAGACACATAATCTGCAGTAAAGACTACTGGAAATGTAAAGACTCGTCCTTTATTCTGAATCAAACACACCTGCGCTTCATTTGATTGCCTGTTTAAAGGTGCCCATACACCTTACAATTATCCGCAGATTTTCTATGGTCAGATGGAAAAAGTGCAACAGATTGGCCCAGGTGGAGATTACTCCATCCAAACAGTTAAGTGTAGATGGAGGAATCTGTTGCACCTTTTCCATCTGACCACAGAAAATCTGCAGATAATTGTAAGGTGTATGGCCAGCTTTAGGCTGTCTGACACCCTTTCCATGCCAAAGATGGCTCTCCAAGTGCCACCTACCACACTACATAAATATACATCTGCCAAAATTGTAATTCACAAAATAAAAGAGCATATAATAGGGGAATTTATCAAGTAAATTAATTTAAAAAATTAGATGAGCATCTACTGGAAATTAGGCTGTCTCTTGTTAGGCAAAGTATATGCAACAGTTCTTTCAGTATTTGCAACCCCTGCACATTCAACCACAGGCAGCCAACTGAGACCGTTTTGCAAAGGTCTGCAACAGATATAGTACTGTAGAATTAAAAATTCAGTACAATTAAATTATCAGGGCAGGTTTTATTCTATTGCAATGCAAATTTAGAACAGTAGATGTATTTTTTGCAAGCTGCATTCCTATAGTATATCTGTTTTACAATCTGCCATAGTTCTTCTCTTTAGGGATGAGCGAACGGGGAAAAGTTGGGTTCACAGGCGGTTCGCATACACAAGAAAAAAACCTGTTAAACCTGAAAATATCGCTAAACGCCATTGAAGTCTATGGGAGCTAAACCTTTTTTCTTCCCCTGGGATTATAGTCCGCACAACAATAAATAAACTATACAATAAATAAACAATACAATAACTAAACATACAAGGGCTGGATAATAAACTGGCCACTGTAAATTGTAATCTTTAATTCTGCCCCTTTTGTAGGCCAATTTCCTACCTTTGTTAAAAAGGTCATGTGTGGATAGGAACTGCCATGGGGGACATTTTTCAAAAATACTGTTTAGTAGGAAGTAGATCTTCAAATGTTGTTTAAAGGGCAAGATTAAAAATACACAAATTTGTTACATTTTTATTATTATTATACAGGATTTATATAGTGCCAACAGTTTGTGCAGCGCTTTACAATATAACATAAATTACATGCTTTGGAAATGCCATAGAGCCCATTCACACCATAGTGTTGCACTAAAGGCACTGTATCGCACAATGCAGTGCACGTTAGGTGCGTTGGTATGCTGCATTGTCGTTCATTTTGAATCGCACCCCAATGCACCTCCCAGTGGCCATGTGTTGTGCTGTACTGCAACGCATGGTAACACATTAGTGTGCATTACCATGTGTTGCAATGCATGGCAACAAAATGCACACTTTTGAGTTAGCATGATTTGCAGTGCAGCAATGTATACTGTCCTTTAAAAGGAAAACAAATGGTGTGTGGTCCCTCTGAATATGCATCAAACCCTTATCCAGGCATGCAGCTTGGGTGGCCAGGAAAGGGGGGGCAGCAATCATGTGCCCCCCCCTGAACCTTTCCAAAAAACATGCCTTCAACATTGAGAGGGTACTTTGCCTTTGGGGGACAAGGGCCTCATCCCCCCTTTCTGTCCCTCAAAGGCATGTGCCAATCTGTGGGGGGACCTATCACAACCAGAAAGCCCCCTGTGGAATAAGGACCCCCCATATATCTGCACCCCCCCCTAGATATTTGCCCCCCCCCCAGATATCTGCACCCCCCCAGGTGAGTACAGAATACATGGTACCCCTTGTTACATATTTACATTTATGGGGGCCCACCTAGTTCTGTAAGGAGCTTCCAGATTCTGATAAGTCCCCCAAGCAGACCCCCCATGCCTTTTGGGATACAGGATATGGGGGTCTGCAGGGAGAACTTATCAGAACCCGGAAGCTCCCTTCAGAACTAGGGGAGCCCCCCCCCAAAAAAACTCCCCCTTACAAGGTAAGTTGCCTTCATGCACAACTGGCTTTACCCGTGCTACTCTTATTGCAAAAAACAGATCCTTAGCTGTCTGCTGTTTGTCAACAAAATGACTGGGACTTATGTGTGACATCATTGACCATAAATTATAAACATATTCACAAACAGAAACAAACCAGTCAGGGATCGGTCCTTTAGTGGTGGTAGCACTACTGCCTGATAACACTGGTGCTGCTGCCATGGTAATGCTTCTGCCACTTGCTATATCTATGGTGCTATTCTTAGCACAACAGTATTGCTACTGTGGCTAAGTACTAGAGCCCTAGCTGGTTTGTTTCTGTTTGTAAATATGGTCATTAACAAAACCTGGTCGTCACTCAGGGTTCTTGAAGATTGACAGACATGGCAGGTCATCGTGTCAGCGGATCAATATCAACGGTCAGCAGATCATCGTGATTTACATGGATCTCCATTGCTGGATGCTGTGATTGACATTGGATTTATATCAAGGGACACTGTTTATTTAATTTTTTTTCTTCTAATAAACAACTTTTTTTCACAGTATGTGGGCTTTATTTCACTATTTACATATGTTAAGAATTAATAACGAGGGGTACTATTTACTCTGCACTCATTCACCTGGGGGGGGGGTGATATTTGGAAGTCCCCCTATGCTATAGGGGTTTACAGATTCTGATAAGTCCCCCCATGTGACTTATCTATAAAAGTCAGGGTTTCCATCAGCCTTTTGTTAAGGTGGCCATACCATTTTGTTATGGTGGGATACATTTTATTGAAAAACCCCTGTGCTCACAAAAAACTAAAAACTTTACAGGTAAGGATGTGGTTTAAAACAGTGGTTCTCAACCTGTGTAACCTCAGGACCCCCATTTGTCCTTGGTCATTAAATCGTGACCCAAGTCACACTGCCATGAAAGGCATGGCATTAGGGTACAGAGCATTCAAGTGCGGGTGTACAAACTGTGAATGGGAGGGGCGTTTGGGGTACCATTCAAATGAATGGCAACTGAACACACCTCCCACACCAGAATGCGTGGTAAGTGCGATTGCGTGGTACAGTGCGTTAATTGCACGGTACTATGCGATTAATGCACTATACTAGTGTGAACAGGCCCTCAAAAACACTGACATACTTGCACAACCACAGACACAATCTCACACACTAACAGATATTCTCACACACACATAGACACTCTCAAAACATTTTTGTTTTGTTTAATTTTTTTTAAGGTCCACCCTACCTATACAAGAACTGCAGTGAATCCTCAGCCTGGGGTCCAGTGGGGACTGCTGTGCTGTGACCGAGCTCCATCCATATGTGCATTGTACAGTTCCCTTGTGTGGCCTGTTGAGGTTTTGAGGGCCAGAATGTGACCTCGCTCCGTCCAAGCACCTCTACAGAACACGTGAGGGAGCTGTAAGCAATGCACCTATGGATGGAGCTCCCTCGCTGCCACAGCCCCATCCCACCTCAAACTGACGCTCGGCACTGAGCAGCATATTTTGAATGGCTCCTTGGCGCGTTAACTGACAGTGCTGCGCTAGGGGCAGGCAGAGGAGCCTCTAACCTAGAAAAGTGGAAGGCATGCGGCGACCCACAGAACCCAAGGTCATGACCCACTTTTGGTTCGTGACCCACCAAATGAGAGCCAAGGGTTTAAAAGTTTCAGGACAAAATAATTATAAGGCCAACATGTATGACTGGTAGGCAGTTGGGGGTATAACCATACCTTCCAATATTTTCAACAATTTTACTGTATCTATTATATAAGACGCTAGACTCGCTACATGTGGTCTCAAATACTGGTCCACTTATGTACTGTTTTCATGGAACATCCTATGCCTGAAATTTTTAGATGACCTGGGGGAGATATCAGTACTTCCCACTGGCTACAGTTATTGAATATTGTATCGAAAATTAGACTGCACATTTGCCGCAGGAATTATAAAGTATAAAACCTTTGACACACTGCACATGAAGCAGCGCAGAGCGGTGGTGCGCAGACCTTCGCATGCAGTGTTTCATGTCATTTTCACTCCAGCACGTCAGCATGCGAGACTTCACGTAGCTGAGCATGCCGAGATGAAAAATTTTATTTTAGCCAATCGGCTCGCGTGTATAAGCCCGTGAATCAGAATGCCCAGTCCATTCTGTTGTTACGCGCGAGACGATTGGATGAAAAAATGCAGTCTTTCATCTGGCTGCGCTAAGCTCACACACTGCATGCGAACGTTCATTCTTCACAGCTTTGCTGCGCTCCGCATGGCTTTGCATGCAGTGTGTCACGGGCTTTATGGTGCCTGTATATGATGTGGGTGTGCAAGTACATATCGGGTAGATATCTTTATGATTACAGCAAATGTCTTTACTCTGTATACAGTATGTCCGTAATGAAAATTTAAAAAACGTACGATCTGCCTATCTTGGACAGGTAGATCGTACTTGTGATCATCGCAAGCCGGCCCCCTGAGGATGACTGCAATGAGGGGCGGGCTTTCAATGACTGCAAACGGGCAGTGTGCGTGTGCGCACACCGGCCCATTCGGCAGTTGTCGAACAAGCAGGCCACCATCTCGCCGAGAATCGTACAATTCCCAGCGGGCTTTCCAGCCTGCTTGTTCGACGAAAGACGTGCGCACGCCTTCCATACACTGCACGATTCTCGTACGATAATCGCGCAGTGTATGGGCACCTTAAGTCTTTTTTAAACCAATACTTCAACTTCATCATGCCACTATTAGCTCCTTATTGGGCTTAACAAACAAAAAGTATATTTTTTTATTAACAGCTGCCCAGTGTCCTTTTTAAAATGCAGCCTAGTAAAGGTATTACACTCTGTTCATTTCTTGTTCAAAAGCTGACGGGTGTCTCCCTGGAAAATGACAGCCTAGTGAAAGCACTTAAATACTGTACATAGAGTCAGTACAATATTTTCACGCATGTTGTAAATATTTTCACGCATTTGTGGCTATATCCACAGTCTTTTGGGGACAGAATGCGCTAAAATCGCACAGAAAATCGCACATGCATTTTTTGCCTCATTTTTGTGCATGTGTACGAACGCGCGGGAGTGAGCAAGCCCCACAACAATGCATTGCTTTTTGTGTTTTGCGCATTTCCGCACGTAATAAAACACCACTGTAATGTGTGAATGGAGCCTAACTACTGTGCACCACAATATTTTGATGGCTTTTTTCTTTAACATAATATACTCTAATGCTTTTTTCTCTTTATTAAAAGCTGACTGGTGTCTTCCTGCCTAACTGTAGCCTAGTATAAGTGCTTAAATACTGTTCATGGAGTCAGTACAATATTTCTGCCTTGTGTCTCCCTCATACATTGTAGAAGAATCAAGCTGCTTACATACTCTCCAGCCACTGTAATATATGTGTAGCTTTTGTCTCTTAAAGTAGAATTAAAGTCTTTCCTTTTTGGCATATATAGTATCTACTGCCAACAAGCAGTAGATATATGCCCCATGATTTAAAAAAAAAAAAAAAATTAGGCAAATATAAAATGTCTTACCTGTTCCAGCATCTCTTGCTCCCGGCTGAAGGACTCCTGCCTCCCAGACGGCTGTTATGGAGGAAGTGTGCATGTGTGTGTGTGCGGGGAGAAAACACAATGACCGTGAATGGATGCAGCTGAACAGCCGGAAGCTCACACACCCGACAAACTCCATGGGGCACGACGACTCTGAGCTGGATCAGAGACCGGCACATGCGCTGGATCAGAGACCGGCACATGCGCTGGAGGGACTGTCAGAAATTAGTGAAATTAAGAAGAGGAACGCATCAATAGGCATCAAATAAGGTAAGTGCTTAAAGCAGCAGGGGGGGGGGGGACGTTTACTGTCACTTTAAATATAGCACTTCAATCTTTATTCCAGAATAAAAACTGCCTCCTTTCTGGAAAGGTTCTGGTTTTTCAAAGAGTTTTTGTTGACTTTATATTAAACGTTTATGACAAAAAAAGAAGATCACAAGCTATACTACTGATTTGCGACTAGCCAGTTGGTACAAAGTTGAGAGCCAAGTTAAATGTAAACTCTAAAACATGAATTACAAATGCCAAATATGTCAGAATACAGTGTCGCTAACACTGTATGATACTGTTATGTAATACCACATACAGCTTAATAGTATTTCCAAAGCATGTAATAGAAAGGAATTTTCCAATGACACCCTCTTGAAGTCACATAAAAAGAAGACTCTCTTCCCACTGTACTGTATTTTTTAAATCCCTATGCACCTCGCATAGACTTCAATAGGGTTTTCCACCTCAGCTGCCCTTACAGTCCTTTAACTGTCTTCCTGACTGGATGCCATGAAATCATTCACATTTTCATTTTTATTGATCCACTGTACAATATTCTTTTATAATCCAACACTGGATATATACATTGATTTGATGGTTTGAGTGAGACTCTCAACTCCTTTAAACATGAGCATCTTTAACAAGATAAATAAAGAAGTGAAGGTGTGCAGTATTTCTGCCTCTCACTGTAGGCCTGCCTGACCTTGTTTTTTGTTTTTGTTTTTTTAAATGTCCTAAATTTAATGGAAGCTATAGCAATAAGGGGGATAGAAATGTGGTGCCTTGGTGAACACAAATGTACCCCGCAATTATGCTGTGATGTGTTGCAAACATTGGGCAGCTTAGCCTGTATCAGCAACAGGTGCCTGCTGTTAAAGCCCAATTTTGGGAGGGTGATCAACCTATGCTCCTTATGGTTTTTTTTCCTACAGCTATGCTTACAGAGCAGAGGATCTAGCTACCATCAAATTGGGTCATTTTGGGGACACTTATAGATGGCGGCAGTATTGTAGGGGTAAACCATCCCCCTTGAAGCCTTCGGAAAACGTCCTCCTCCTTACTGCCAGTACCCCTGGTGTGTGGCAAAACCTAATATAAACACATTGACACATTTGTATGCCTGCACACATTGATTGACAGGGCTTCCTTCAGAGTATTGAGTCCCAAGTTCATACTACCCTGAGGAGATCAGTAAATTGAATTTTGCTGATCTCCTGCCACTCTTCAACCTGACATCCAACATGGAGGGCTTTGGCCCCAAGAGGAGGTAGGTAAGGTCTGGACACATGGAAGGGAGAGGGGGTCAGGCAGGATGGGGGGGAGGCAGCAGCACATTACTGTACTTATAGAAGTTATTGGGGTGCCTTTACAGCTGCCAGAATCACTTCTACAAGGAAGCTGGGAGTAATAGCCTGCCAAAATATATACAGTATCACTTTAACAGTCGGACCCTACCAACTGCTTCTGTTATTGTGGCTCTCTGTCTGTGAGACAGTTTAGTCGGCTGGCACTGGCTTGTTTGTAAAGCAGGCCATGTGATTGCTATGATTGGCTGTCATGGTGATCATATAATCAGGAAACATGCTGAAAATTCTAAAGGTCAGTAGCTGCTACTGGACTGAAAAATTAGCACATCAAGCTGAAGAACTAAAGCAATATTTAGATGACCCTTCTGATTCAGATGAGTTTCTCATAGAAAATATGAGTGAAGCTGCTAATATGGAGAATGAAAGAGTACAACATTTCCACATACACAATACCTCACCATTAACAGAAACATACATAATTAATCCTATGTTCTTATGGACATACATGATTGGGGTTCAAATGCTGAATGACCAGATTGCATATAAAGAGGCCCTTACACGATTGTTCGTAGGGCTGTGGAATGGAATAATTGCTCTCCACACAACATGATTAAATTAATAAATGAGAACAACTTTTGGAACATGATTGAGTACAGAAGACAATGTTGGTTCAGTTAAATCCACATAATTCCCCATCCACAATGGTGGGTTGATGTCTTTGTCCCCAGTATTACTTCCTCTGATATCCACAATATATCAACATAACCTATATGGGTAATGCTTGAAGGGTTAGAGGGTGGAGCAGATCGATTCTCCACTAACACCAACCCGCAAGCAAAGTATAGCTACCTTGAGAGTTTATACAAAGGTAAAGGCAATGATTATCAAGGATTCCACATAATTTATATGTTTAAGGTACATGATTGAGGCATATTAAAAATGGTCATAGTTGTGTCAAACGCATTTTGATTCATCATAAGACTGTGTGCACATACATAATCAAATTAAATAGTTCTGTAGAAGTGTCAAGAAATTCATGTATAGATAGATAACACAAAATAATGATAATTAATAAGTAAATAGTGAGCAAGCTTACTAACCCTGCCCTACATCCAATAAATAGCTACCGTAATGAGCTGTGTATTACAGTTCCATTGTGAAAACTAAAGTGACAGTGCTTATAAAGCTCAATCAAATTGTGAGGTAAAGCCTTGTGATGACAAAACAGTTCCCACTATATCATGATGCCGCAAACCTAGATGGTAATGTTTGGATCAATGGTGACTGCTAATGGAGGGTTGGGGGGTGGAGGAGCAACTTCAACGTTTCGCGCAACTCTGCGCTTCTTCAGGAATAAAAGGGAGATATCTGTATAGTATAGAAAGACATTAGATGTAATTTCTATCATAGTTATTATTCTAAAGGGGGATACAGCCTGGCTGGCCAGGAAGGTAGGGGCAGCAAAAGTGCAGCCCCCTCCTGATTCATACTAGGCTACATGCCCTTAGCATAGGGAAGGTACCATAGTACCCCTGGTCACACAAAAGAAATACAAATTAAATAAACACACAGACACCTTAGAAAAAAGTAATTTATTTAAAAGTCCCAAAATAATGTCCCATGATATAGATCCAACATTAATCACATCATCCACTGATGTAGATTCATTATCAATTACAATGAACAACTCCCTGATAACCCATCCACACAAACATAATAACATGCAATCCTCTTTTAATGGACTGTCACGGCAAAGTGCATTTCTCCAGCCAGCTGCTAACTTTCTACAAATAGGTGAGTGATGCTGGCTGACATCATTGACTAAATATGGTCATGTCTGTTTTTGGTTAATCACATCACCTGGGATGCCCACTAGCTTGTTTAAATTCTGAAACAAGCCAGCAGGCAGCTGGATCGTTTATTGCTAAGACTCTGATAGTCATCTGCACCATAACAATCAATAACTATGTGAGGTTGCCTGCATCCTGGAAACCAGTGAGGTTGTGTACACAGCGTCATTCGCTGGTAGAAAGCAGGAAGTTGGGGCTGTATGGTGTCATTGGATGTTATGTATGCTCGGTTTTGCCCCTTATTTCCCCATTTGCCCACATAACCATTATCCAGACTCTCGTGACTCTGTTACCCCTCTTTCTCCCTCTCATCCTGAGGAATACTAATCTTAGTTCATAACGTGGAAATGGAATACTTCTTATTGCCAAGTTAGTTATGTGCCTTGTTTGGCTAGTTAGGTGTATGGTAAATTGGTTGTACTTAGTATGTTTATGTACTACCGCTGTTTATTTGCATTTGAAAAAATTTAAACTTGCATGAAAACCTAAAAAAAATGATTGAAAATAAAATAAAAAGGTTCATTACTGTAAGAACTGTGAATATTCTACCACAGTGTCACACTTCCCTGTGCCATGATCCAGCACCGGGTTTTGTCTCCTGTCCAAGGTGCTCGGCTACTTGCCAATCAGCTATGAACCTCTGTTTTAAATCTTCTGCTTGCTCGTTTCTCCGCGTTTGAGCAACAGGTCGTTTCAGTTGACCGTTGACTGTACTATTTGCCTTGGATCCCTGGAGTTTGCGGTCTACCTGCCTTGTGTCTTCTTTGATTTTTGTGTCCTCCTTGTGAGATCCTGCTTACCTGTGAGTTGGTTTTCTTCCTGTGTGGCTGTTTGTCTGTTGCCTTTTTGTGTTCCCTTCCCACTGATGTTTGGACTCCTGCGTTCCTCTGTATCCTGCACTGCCCCTATCTGTCTGTCCTGAGCCATGGTGCAGCAACCAGTTTCCTGAGTCTGTGTAGGTGCCCTAGAGGGCCGCAACCGGGAAGGGGTCCAGCAGCCAATCACCCTCACCCTCACCATTAGAGGCTCTGTAGAAGACCTGGCCCTTCTTAGGCCCTGTGCCTCTAGTGTGTCCCCAATAATGCACAGACTCCTAGAGTCCTCAGCCCTGTATACCAGGCTTCTCTCCTGCTCGCTACTCTAACCTGCTCTGCAAGACCTGGAGCTCTCATGCCCCAGTGCCTCAGTTCCCTAACAGTGACACACAGGAACTGGGTCTTTCTGATTGTTTCCAAAAAAAGAGCTAGACATGTTTCTATGTTAATATTTATAAGAAACAACATTGTTACATTTTTACCCAGAGAGAATTCACTGGTCTGAATTGGTGTATGCTTAAGCAAATTATTTCATTTATTAGGTTTTTTTTACCTTCTTCTGGATCAACTGCAGTTTTAGGATTCTGACGATACAATGTGATTATTTAATTATTTTTTTTGAGGGGGAGGGGTATGTACCTTTTTTGGCAATTTTATTTTCATTGCATTTGGGGCCAATAAGACTGAGGACCTTCCCTTGAAATATTTCAGACGTTGTGGGTCATGTATGGAATTACTCCTGGATATTTTCAGATAATGCTAACATTGCATTACAAAATGATTTAGATCATTGTGACATATTGCAGCTTCATAATGTCATGCAAGTCAGTAATTACTGTGTGTTTGTACATATCGATGAAAACTTTTTAAGTTTTGTAAATGTTGACTGATACAATCATAATAATTGCATTTAATGACAATAATCAGCAATTCTCTGTTAAAAATAATTAACTTTAAACAATATTAGATTTGCCTGTTTGCTTCATTAATAACAATAACAAAATAGAAAATAAAAGTATTACGCATATAAATTTGCAGTAAAAGTACTAATGTAATTTGGAACCCAATCTTCAGTATAACAACGTACATTTCGTGATGTACATAAAATAGTTGTGCAAAACCTGTGATGTTCAGTTCTTTTAATTATTGTACATATATAACATTTGAAATAACAGGTTAGCATGCAAAAGACAACATAGCTAGGATTTTGTTATTTTATTTAATGAATTATATATTTAATCACCAGCATATGCAGTAAATCACAAATCTGCTGTAAGGGGGTCATTTTTTTAAAGTATGATTGCTTACTATTTGCTATTAAACTACAATTCATGTATTTGTCAATAAAATAGCAATACCGTAACAGATTTGGAGTTGTCGGAACAAAAAAAATTATCAGACTGGAAAAAACAATTACAACCAAAAATGCTATTCTAGCCCTTGATTTAACCTCTACGTTTAACCCTGAACCTGAATGTATTCCTACTGCAAATCCCCCTGCACCCACTCCTGAACCTTCCTTTAAACCTATCCTTAATAAAGCACCCTGAAAGCAGTATTGAAAAATTTACATTGATATTTTTGTCACTAACTCAACTATTCCAATGATGTGAAGAGCTTATCTTAAGCTGGCCTTCTTAATCCAAAATTCGACCACTGTGTTGTCCCATTGAAACCCCAGGGCTAACAAGACAAAACTAAAAGTGTATTGCCAACTTTACACCATGCTACTGCCTCATAAGAAGAACGCAGAGATAAGATTATTTGCATAGAATCTTCCTAAGGAATATAAATGTGTTAAAATACCATGCTTTGCCCATATGGAACAAATCACAGACTCATTTTGTTCCCCCTATTCATAGTAGCATAAACATATCTTCTGTTCTCTCTCTCTCAAAAACAACAATTTAATATATTGCAGCCACCAGTCTTTAAATGTGATGGCAGTTTTTCTAAAACTAAAATATACAGAAAATGTCCTTTTGATCCTGTTTAAGTTCTAGTAGCCTCGTAACTTCCTGTAGACTGAATTGAAAGTAGAGCAGCCACCACATCTAAAGACTAAGAAGGGTTAAGGTATCTTTCAAGTTGGATTTCCAATCAGAGCCTACACTCACTCCACCCTCATGTGACAATGCTCCATACCTGGAAGTAATGGGTATTTCTATCACTCGTGGCAGCTGAACAAAACAGAGAAGAGCAAAAGGAACCCAGGCTTTAAAGTGAAATTGTTGTTATGTCTGGTTTACTGTGAACTTACATTTGTGTTGTAATGATATGTCACACATTAGTGTGGATTGCATTAAGGCAGCCCATTTATTTGGAATGGGCTGCCATCACACCTAAATGTGGCAAAAAAAACCTGTGCTTGACCATTTTTTTTGTTGCAGAAAATGTGTGTTGCCTTAGTGTGTTCGGGTGCAATTCTAAATGCTAATGCTTTTTAGACATGTACGATTCGTTTCGTTCCAAAATAAAAATTGGTACGAATTTCTGCAAATTCGGACATTCGGATGCATCCAAATTTCCAAATGACAGAAATAACGAATCCGAACATATTTGATAAAGAAAGCTGGAGAGCTATGTGTCATTTACCGATCTATGCCTTTTCTGCATTTTGTTGACATTCTGGACTTGTACCCCAAATTAAAACAAAGTAACAGAATATTGTTACAAAATGTAAACGAAGAAAGAAACTGAGAGATCTGTGTTATTCTGTTACAGCTTCTGCTTCTTTGCCGACACTCTGATTCCGAATGTAAACAAAGAATTTGACATCTGAATACGCAAACTGTCCACAGAAATAATAATAATAATAAAAACAGCGTGGGGACCCCCGACAATTCATACCTTCAGGTCTGGTAGGAATGTTAGGGGAGACCCCAATGTAAAAAAAACAAAAAACAAAGCAGTGTGCGGTTCCCCCACCAACTCATACCAAACCCTTTAGGTCTGGTAGGAATTTGAAGGGGGACCCCATGGCAAAAAAAGCGGGGTCCCCTAAAATCCCATATCAGACACTTATTCCGGGCAGCAGCCTGACAAGGCAGCAAAGGGGGGGGCAAGCGAGCATCCACCACCTCCTTCCACCATACCAGAACACATGCCCTCAGCATTGGAAGGGTGCTTTTCCAGGGGGAAACACCCCTGCAAAAGCACCTTATCCCCATGCTGATGGAGACAAGAGCCTCTTCCCCACAACCCTGGCTGGTGGTTGTGGGGGTCTGCGGGCAGGGGGGTTAATCTGCATCTGGATAAAGCGGGCACTCAAATGTCGCCCCCCTTGTGAATGAGTAAGGGGTAGTTTTACCCCATACTCATTCACTAAAAAGTTAAATAAAACATAAATAAACCAAACCTTATTTTAAAAAATCCTTTAATTAAACAAAAAAACCACAACACAAATTTTTGAAAAAGAAATAAAAAAAAAGAAAAAAAATGCAATGTTTACATCGGCAGTGGGCAGGAAAAAAAGCCTGCTATTGGCTATTTCAAAATGAAATAACCAATAGTAGGCTGGCTAATGCACCCACCCACTGCCTGAACTTTCTCTCTCAGGTCTGCTCCTCTGCGGGAGTAATAGCCATTCTACTTTTGGCTTTTTTAAATTGTAATAGCAGGCTGGCCATGGCTCCACCCACTGCCTTCTGTCAATCAGCAGAGGAGCAGACCTGAAAGAGACCATTCACATTGATTGACATCAGGCAGGGGGTGGAGAAATAGCCAGCCTGCTAGTGGCTATTGCAATTTAATATAGCCAATAGCAGAATGGCTGCCTCCCACTGCCGTCTGTCAGTTTGCAGAGGAGCGGACCTGAGAGAGAAAGTTCTCTCTCAGGTCCACTCCTCTGTGATTGACATCAGGCAGTGGGCGGAGCAATAGCCAGCTTGCTATTGGCTATTTCAATTTGAAATAGCCAATAGCAGGCTTTGTTTATTTCTGCCCACTGCACAATGTAAACATTGCATCAGGGAGTCAGCGAGGTGTTTGTTTTTTTTATCGGTCAGCCAACACTGGAGTGACTTTGTTTCTTTTTTTTAAATAAAGAAATTGTCAAAAACTTGTGTTTTTTGTTCAATTAAAGGATTTTTTTCTAAGGTGTTTTGTGTTTATTTACATTTTACTTAACCCCTAAGTGAATTGGCATTGGGGTCACCCTTAAAATTCCTACCAGACCTATAGAGTCTGGTATGAATTGCCAGGGAACCACACTCTGTTTTTTTGGGGGGGTTTACTTTGGGGGTCCCCAACATTCCTACTAGGCCTATAGGGTCTGGTATGAATTGCGGGGGACCCCACACTGTTTTTTTTTTTTTTTACATCAGACCTTACCTAACATTCCCACCAGACCTAAAGGGCCTGGTAAGAATTGTCGGGGGAACCGCATGCTTTTTTAAAAAAATTTATTTATTGTCACTTTTATGCAAATAATTTTCGTTTGTAATTACCATTCATCCAAAACTAACAAAAATTCGGATTCATCCAAATCCCACAAATTGATCAGCTTACATGTCTAATGCTTTAGTTCACTTCAGAACTACTCTCTCCACATACAAGTCTAAGAGAATGTGCCCATTGAAGCCCATCAACAAAGGCCCTCAAATAAATTCCTGGCATGTCACAATATACAACACTAGTATTTTTTTTTCAAATATGTACCTTTTATCATTAAAATAAAACAAGTTATTAGAGGGTACGCAGTATTTAACACAGTCCTGCAGTTTTATTTAAAGCTGCTCTTATACATTAAATGAGTGTGCTGGTGAACAGTGAACTAACAACATTTTTTCTTACATGTTAGCAGTATTTCTGCACAACAATTCCATGATTCTTCCTCATTTCAAAATTGAATGGTGTATTTTGAATTATTAAACAACAGATGCCTGGCAGTAGAAATACAAATCTATTTCTTTCTCAGAGTATATACATAGCATAGGTCGCTAGAACATGTACTGAATAGTAACAAAAAAAGAGCCTGATTACTATTTAACCCCTTCTCACTGGCCATATGCATATATGTGGCCTTGCAGAAGTGGACTTTCTTTTGTGAGGCTGTATACTGTACATGCATACCTGTGTTTGTGCTGGGAGTACGCTCAATTACACTCCCCCAAGCACAGAGACTGAGCTGCCATCGACAGCTCCTGGTCTCAAACTAATGATCGGGAGCCAGGAGGACCAGCTCCTGATCAAGTGATCACTGGGAATGGAAGCCTGTCCTGTACTGTTTCTCCTCCGTGAGGAGAAAAATGATAGTGGAGAGAAATTCAGCAGAAATCAGCTAAAATTCCCTACATTGGTGACCCTATTTCATTATCAGAAGTCAATCATTGTACCGACTTTTGCCAAAGGAACATGTTGGATAATTTTCGCCCATACTGCTGGGGTATTCTGACAGCATCTGATAGCTGCTGTCGGAATACAATGTAAACAGCAGGGGATTCATCCATCCACGCTGCTTTAGCGTGGGTGGAGGAATCTGTTATATTTAGTTCGTTCAGCCCGCAGGTTGAACAAAGAAAAAATATCAGTGTATACCCTACTTAAAACTGGAGCAGATAAAATCCTGAGCTTTCATTTTCTTGACTGAACAAAATGAAGATAGAAGCTGACTATGAACAACTGCTTCAGATTCTATCTGCTCTAGTTTTAGTAAATTCCTCCGATTGGATCTTTTTCTCCTAGCTAAGGAGAAATCTAAAGTTAATTTAAAAAAGTCTGTTGAAAAAAGTAAAAATAAAGATAGAGCTTGATATTCAGTAGGTTAATGTTAGTGTCAGTTTTAGTATTAGGTTTATTGTCAATGTTAGTGCTTGTTTTAGCATCAGTGTGTTAAGGTATGATTAAAAAAGGCAAATTGTGCACTATTATTTCTGGTCTCTGCTACAGGTACAAACAACAAAACACACCCATGTGTGGTATCACCATGAATGTCAGGAGTAGGAGAATTTATTTGTGGGGGTTTTTTTTCAAAACATTGCATTTTTACCTAAGCAAAATTATCCATTATAAAGGTGTCTGTTATGGTAGTCTATTATGTTACCATTGAAATAATATTACTCTTGATTATGACTCCCAAGTCCTGCCACTGTACACCTAATATCACTAGATTCTATATTCCATCCAAAGACTTTAATTGCCTCAAAATGTTATTCTGTATCTGTTGTTCAAAGCCACGAGGACATATTGCAAAGTAAAGCAGCCTTTGCAAACCTTTTTTTAGTCACAGCACCCTTTTAAAGTATGCAAAATCTTGAGGCACACCAGTCTAAAATGTCATAGATTTTAAGGGGGACCCCACGCAAAAACTCACAAAAAAGTGAGTTACACCCTTCACATCGAAATGGACCTTCAGATAATGATACCCCCCTTCACATCATGAGCCCCGTTTTACATTAGAGTCCCACTTTTCACATCAGAGTTTTCTCTTTACATCAGTATCCCAACACCCCCCTTCCGTTTTCATTCCCACCTACATATTACAGTCTGACTTTCACAAAATTTTAAGGCATCCCTCAGAAAGCCAAAAGGCAAACCAGGGTGCCATAGAACCCTGGTTGAGAAAGGATGATCTAAAGACTCTCGTTTATTCCCTTTCAGAATGATAAACAGACATTTTCAATGCAGGATGGCAAGTTATATGTCTTAAAATAAATGTAATGTACCTCTTTTATTTTAAAAGTAAATTCCGCTGGGATGCTGGATTTCTCCTTCACCCTGCTAGACACAGTGCTGGAGGGGTTAAAAGGGCCTGAGCAGAGGTATCACATAATTTCCCTAGGCATTTGCTGATGAAGCAATTTACTGTCATTCTAATGGGCTATAGATGGAGCTAGGCATGGCTATTCACTATTGAATAGTTAGTAAGTGTACATAGAAAAGCAGAGATACTGGTCTTACTGGTATGGGCAGTCTGTTTGTGATGTGTGATTTTATGATTTACCAATTGCTTTACTTTAATATAAATGTCTAACTTAAAATCCTATAAATATGAGTTGCATCTAAAAAAATAATCTAATTGAAAGAACTGAAACATTGTGGGTATCTTAAGTAAGATACAGAGCATTTTATTATGATAAAAATATGTTAAAATATATTTTGCTAGAAAACATGATAGCAGTGGTTTTTGTTTCATATTTTGTTTATAATTTATTTTAATTTTCTTCTGAATTTTTTAAGGTCTTTATGAATCGTATAAATAATATAAATAATTCATCCAGGAAATAACTATACATGCAGCTGGATTTAGTAGGCCAACATCGTGAGCTATAGATGCCACGCTTAGAGAAACAAATGCTATGCCCTACAGTCTTCACAGCTGTCAAGTAAGTATGGTACATTTGACAATTATACAAAAAGATACTTTAATGACCATTGATATTACTCTAATCTATTTGTGAGTGCCACCATTTTTCACTGACAATTGGCTAGATATCATATCACATGGTACATTCTTGTCAGTTAATGCATTTTGCACTGTGAGACAGGAGTTGATTGAGGTTAGAATGCAGGAACTGTAAATGTGCTTTCCATTTTCCAGACCCGTTACACAGTACATTATTAACAGATATCCACTGAGGCACAAGGAATGAAAGCAGAATACAAAATGTGTGTCTGCATTTCTTCATGCCCATACAATAGCAGACTGCAAGCCTGGAACTGAAAAAGAGCATTGTTGATTGCTCATCATTGATTGAACCCTAGGAAGGAAGACATTCATTGCAGGTTGCATGATAGATAAAAGCTTGCCAATAGCTATTGCACACCATTCTGCCATACAATGATTCTCCACAGCCATCAAGTGTGATGAGAAGTAAAGGAAAAATATCTCATTACATCATATGGCGGACAGGCTGAGAGGATCTATTTATAGACAGTGAATATGTGTACCGTGCAAACATGTATTAATCTATATTCCATATTTTGTTTGAAGTTTTGAGGTACCTGAAGATATCAGATGACAGTCATTTGATACTTGTCATTTTAACAGATTTGAGTATATACAAAACCTAAAAACATCATTCTGGCCAAAAACGTGATTGGCGGATTGGTAATTTTGTATAGATCTTAGTTGTTCTCCAGTGTAGGAGCAGAGACAGGCAAGACCCCATGGTTTACACACTATGCCACAACTGTAGGGTACTCGCACCTATTTACATTTATGTACCAGATCAGTAACTGGATCATTTGCAGCAAGGAATATCTGTCAATTAATGATCACCTCCTTGTGTGTCTCTTTCATTTTCAGTTTTTCCAAACAGTGGACAGTGACTTGAATTTTTAAAATAAGATTTAAAATAAAAGTCTCATATATTGTTAATCAATCCTGAATCTTAAGAATGGTGGTAACATGGTAAATGTTTGGGCATCAGTTGTTATGCTATTTTATTTAAGACTGAACAAACAAAAAATTATGTTTTTTTATCATATCAACATTTTTATTAACATTTATATTTTTGTTGCAAATTTTTACACAGAAAAGTACACATAATCAATACAATATTAACATTAACGCACTAAAATACACCTAAATAAATTTTAAAAATTAGCGGGTTATTCACAAAGTGAAAGCCGAAGTGAAGTGAGCCGAACCCTGTTCGGCTATTCACTTCAGTCTTGTACAGCTGATTTCAGCCGTACATCGGCTAAAGTCAGCCGTATATCGGCTGCCTTCAGTCAGCCAAACATGCTCTGCAGTGCAGAAGGAGTTGGACTCAGCCGATCCAACATATGTATCGGCTGAGCCAAAGCCCCGGCAGCTCACTCGTTGACGTTCCCCCTATTTCTTTTTCTCATTCGGCAGTGAGTGAATAGCCGAATGCTGCTGAGCGGCATTCAGCTTGACTATTCTGCTCGGTACCTCCAAGGTACTGAGCAGAAGAGAAAATGAGTGAAAAGAATGAAGAAAAAAAATGTTGAAAAATAATTTTAAAAATGTAAAAAAATAGGAACATTTAACTGAGCCAGAGTTTAGATGCAGCACACATTCAGTTGTCTTTATCTGGCAAGACAAAAAGAACGCCAACTGATGAAAGATTTCACAAGGTTAAAAAAATCCTGCGTGTGATAATGATTACTCTTGGCATTCTTTTAACTCTAGCCTTAGGTACCTAACAAAGGATTAGTAATAGTACACTGGGTAAACATGCTAAATAGTAATTGTGGATTTATTTTCACCTGCAATAACACCAGAAACAAATATATTATTTAATAACATAGCTGTGACAACTGGCTTCTATACAATGCAGGGAGATTGCAAAATGGTTTCAGTATTATTTTATTTAGTGGTATGTTTCAGATCTACAAAACACCTTCTATGAGAAAAGAATGGGGCTGCCGTTACTGGTCTACTTCTGAAAATGCTAGTTGCGTTGTTGTGTCTGGCTTGAATACGTTTGAATTGCCAGAACCCAGAAGATGCATGCTGTAAATGAGTGTCAGAATTCCTTATCTCTATAACTGTTTCAGGTAAGCAACTCAGAAAGGGTTAAAGCCAAAGGATCAACATAACAGTCAAGGAACTTCGCTTGTTCTTTTCAAACACTACCCACTTTTCTGGTCTAATGCAATATTAGCTCTTCTCTGCTTTATACAAAAGGTGAAATATGAATTTCATGTTTAAGTGTCTGTGGGAAAAGACCTGTTGAAACTTTTGCACATCTGGGGGTACAAACAGAGGTCAGAGGAATGGGGTTTGACTATAATATTAACTGCAAATGATACCGCTCAAGGAAGACTTCTGGTTTCCCATATCTGGTTATAGGTGCAGTGGCCAAACTTGCCAGAATGCAAGCCCAGAGTACAAGATGCACTTCCGCCAAACCATTTTTTCTATCAATCAATTTTATTCAGCTGTTTATAGCGTATGGGACATATCACCTCCCTCCAGACCTTGCTTCTCCTCTTCTTACTTGTTTCAATCCAACAGGGACTTAAGCATATACAGTACACAGCTGAATAGAAGTTTAGGACGAAAAAAAAGAAGAAGATTTGCCAAAAGTGCAGCTGCAGTTTTTTGTATTTTGAGCTTGACTATGAGCTTGACTATGAGCTTGACTATGAGAGTGTTGCATTAAGTGAAACAAGCTTAAAAGAAACATTCAACTTCAAATCAGGAATATAGACTGGTAAATGAACTACAAAGATTAAAGCAATTTATTTTTTCATTAACTGCAATATAGTCACCAAGGTTTTACTGGCTTGAAACCAGTAAATATTATTTTTCTAAACTGTGTTTTGGAGAAAAATCACAAATGTAAAGCCAACATCATATAACTCTTGGGGCTGCAGATTCCTGAGGCACTCTTCTATGGAAATATTAACCAAACATCCTGCCCAGTACATCCCTTTCTTTCTGACTACCATATTAGTTAGCAAGCCTTCCCATCATAGTGATGTGAGTAATAGTGAATGATAGGATATGGGGTTGATGGGCCATGCTCTTAACGAGAAAATGTGATCGATATATGCATAACACAGTACCTCAAGATATTGAAGAAACCTAAATAGGCATGTTAGTATATTTTATTCATTGTGACATGGGGTTTGCTTTACACACATATCACTTAGAAACATACAGCACCTTTTTTGTATTGTAAGGATATACATGGGCACAGTTTACATAAATGCAGCAATTCCATAATTTTAATGGCAGAAACAAAGCTGTAATTTTCTTTCTGCTGGCTTTCGTTTTGAAATTGGATTTCAAGAAAGCATTTTGAAAGTGCTTCATTGTGATGTACTGTAGGACACACAACAACAGTTGCCAGAGAAAAAGCATTAACCACCTGATTCAGGCAGCAAGCTATTTAACAGGAGGGATGAGGGAATCATCCAAGATTTGATTCATGGACTGCTCGTTAACATAAATTCTGGAAATTGCAAAGTTGAATTCAATGGGAGGGGGGGTGAATCTTGGAAATCAATTCTGACAATTTTCCAGGCTAATAGGCAAGGGATTGTCAAAAACGGGCATGGAGAGTTGGTCACTGCTATGGGGAACATGTATCATCTAGCAGTAAGAGAGTCCTTTTTTTTATGTGGCTTCAAGGTTGATATGGGAAAAACACTATTCCTTTCTAATACAAGTAGTACAGTAGTGTTCTCACAGACAGCATCAGCAGTCCAGTCTGCTTCATTTCAACATGGAAAAAAAGACTTTTTAGGTAGTTTTGGTTGTGACACCTGATCATTTATTTAGCAGTAATAGACCAGAATTGAGCAGTGGAAGTAGTAGTCACAACAGATCTAAAAGTTATAGAAAGATTTACTCTTCCAGAAAAAAAAAAAAGCTAAAGCCTTCAAATTAATACCAATTGCCAAACAGTAGCAACACATTTAATTGTATAGCTTGTACATTTTCTTCCAGTACTACACAAGTTTCATTAACCACTTGCCGTCCGCCCGTTGTAAAAAAACGGACGGACGGCACTGCTGCATTGGCGGGTTGCCAGACGGCATTTTTTTTCTGCCCGCGCGCGCCCCCTAGCGGGCACGCACGGGCAGAAAAGACCGGACCAATGCAAACACCTGTTACCGGGTGTTAATATACTGAAAAATGGCCTGGATGGGAAGGGGGTTTAACACCGCGGATGTGAACTGGTTAAAATTGAAATAACATTTACAGTGCCATATTTCACAGACAATAGCCACAAATGCATCACATATAGTACAATGGCTGGGGAGTATGTTTGCAACTTTATTGGGCTGCAATGAAAGAGGAAGAGACAAGGCACTTTTTATCATGAAAAAAAAATGTGTATTATTTCAGAAACAGCAACCAGACATATTGAGCAGAGGCAATGCACATTATTTAAAGGTAGTTCTGGTTGCTCACCAAATGTAAGAAAAGGAATTGCCCTGACAAATCTGCCCCCTCCCCCCACTAGTCATACCTTTGAGTGATCTGTGCGACCATGCTGACCAATGAGTGCTCGCCATTTATGAGCATTATTCATAATTCCGAGTGCTGCCTGGCGTTTTGTGTACGATGTGCAGGTGGTACACTGGCTGAGGTCAGCGGGAATGGCAGATCACTCAAAAATATGACCAGCAGGTGGAGAGAGGGGGCAGGTTTGTTGGGGTAATTTAATTTTCTCACATTTGGTGGGAAACTGAAATTACCCTTTAAGCAGTTTTACAAAGATTGCAATGGAAGAGCGAAAGATGAGACAGGTTTTATTGTGCAATACAATTTAGAGCAGGGGTAGCCAAACTCCGGCCCTCCAGCTGTGGTGGAACTACAAATCCCATGAGGCATTGCAAGATTCTCCCAGCCACAGACATGACTCCCGGAGAGAGATGCTTCATGGGATTTGTAGTTTCACCACAGCTGGAGGGCTGGAGTTTGGCTACCCCTGATTTAGAATATATTATTTCTGAGACAAAAACCAGAATAGTGTACAGACTCCAAAATCATACACCTCATGCTGCTTTTCAGGCCAAAAAAACACAATAAAATGTAGTTTTTCACTGTAGAAACTAAGAAATATTGTACATAATGCATAGACAGTGTTTAAACAATCTGTTGTGGACCACATTTGCTAAATCACATGCTGCAGCTTCTGAGCCCAAAAAAGCAATATTCAGGGTTATTCAAAAAGAATGAACCGATTTCTTTACGCAATATTTTATTAAGGAAAAGTAATACAAAACTCCAGCCAAGTCACAAGTATTATACTCACAATCAACTTTTATTTCCTGTCTTACAAGTGTTCAATGTGACCACCATCTGCAGCACGGGCAACATCAATGCGATAAGAGAATTCCTCCCAGGTGCGTATCAACATATCACGATCCACTGAGTTGATCGCTGTTGTTATTCGATCTTTAAGGTTATCGAGGTTAGTGGGTAGCGGTGGAACATAAACGCAATCTTTTACATATCCCCACAAGAAGAAAAAAAATCACACACGGTGAGGTCTGGGGATCTCGCAGGCCAAGAAAAAGAGCAAGGTCATTGGCCCCCTTCCAATCCATCGCTGGGGCACTTTTTCATTTAAAAAAGCTTGAACCATTAGGTGCTTAGGGGGCTAATAAGCCCCTATGTAATAGCAGATAGGGTGTGACAGGTCCTCTTTATGGAGACATCAGGGGTCTTTCAGACCCCTAATATCACCTAGGGACCCCAAAGAAGCTGAGGAAGAAGAGATCTGGAAGCCTGCTAATCCCTCTCCGATCATTGCGGGGATACCCGCCGTGCCAGTCCTGGGCCCGTACGGGGACAGCGGAGCTCGGGGAACCCGGCAGCAGCGGAGGGGGTAGGGGAAGCACATTCTGCGGATTGTTACAAACGATCCAGCAGCTGCGTAGACACCAAATTGCTTGTACATTAACAGCCAACACCAGCTGTTTAAAATGACACCAAGAACACGGTTGCAGCTGTGTTCTTGGTATGACCACTTCTGTGGGCTGCGGTATATGTACGTATTGCAGCCCGGAAATGGTTAATCCCTTTTTGTAGACTGCAATTTAAACAGGAGAGATGACAGTCAGCCTTCAAATCCAAAAATAACATTAGAGTGTATTTACTTTACATAAAAAAGGACAGCTAAATATTGTGCAGACTCCATACACAGTTTTCAAGCACTTTTGTTAGGTTGCAATTTGAGAGACAACATTAGAGTGTAGCAGCTACTTACCTTTCTCACTCCAGCAGCAACTTCCCAGTTCTACTTCAGGACTCAAAACCACATCCAATCAAGCATGTCTACATTCCTAAAGAGTTGGTGTGCTCCATGGACAAACACCCATCCAACGTCCATGTGACGTTGAGCCCCTACATATGTCCAGAAGCCTATCCTGGTGTGCTTCTTCTGGTGCTGCAGCTGCCTGGTCCATGCAGTCTGTAGCTGCTACTCCAGGTACACTCCATATGTTGCTCCTGACTGCTGACACCATTCCTGGTACACTCTATCTGTCACTCTTGGCCACTGACACTTGTCCTGGCACATTTCATCTAACACTCCTGGCTGCTGATACTGTTCCTGGTATCTGCCATTCAGCAATCCTAGCCACTGACACTGTTCCAAGTACACTCTATGTCAGGGATGTCCAAACTCCGACCCTCCAGCTGTGGTGAAACTACAAATCCCATGAAGCATCTCTCTCCGGGAGTCATGTCTGTGGCTGTGAGAATCTTGCAAAGCCTCATGGGATTCGTAGTTCCACCACAGCTGGAGGGCCGCAGTTTGGACATCCCTGCTCTATGCGATGCTTGTGGCTGCGGGTACTTTTCCTGGTGCACTTCACTGGTTGTTTCTGGCCTTGGCCCATTCCTGGTATGTTCCATCTGTTTCTTTTGGCCACTGACTAGTATGCTGCTTGTGATGTTTGTGTCCACTGGCACTGTTCCTAGAATACTCAATTTGCCACTCCTGGCCACTTGCACTGCTCCTTGTACACTTTAATGGTTGCTTCTTGTCTTTCCTGGTATGCTCTATTTGTCAAACTCTGCTCCTTCAAGTCTTTGGAGCCAGGGATCGCCACACCAGGTACACTTCGTTGTCAACTCTGTTTCTCCAAGCCCTTGCCGTTTAGCACAGCTAATCCTTATACACTCAAGGTTTTTCCATGCACTTTATGAATACATTAGTAATTACTTTCACCAGATCACAACACTCTGCTTTCCTCCCAACCCTTTTGATTTTAATTTACCAAAAGGTGGCAGACCTAGAGCCAGAGGACAGCAGCTGTGTTTTTCTTCATCAGCTCCAAAAGGGGTGGCCACCAATGTATGCAGGAATTGCTTCTAATGATTATCAATGTAAATAATTTTTTTTCTTGCACTGACTACTAATAAACTGGCACATTTCTGTGATATTCACCAATGTAAGGGTTCAGTTATCCACTTACCACCAATATAATAGGACCCTGCGAATATAGAGGGGGAATTCACTCTGGGAGTCATCAAAAGTTTTGTTATGGGGCCCTGTGATTTGTAGTTAAGCCCCTGCTCCTCTGTCTACTTTCTTCTGTATCTACCGCCTCACCTCCAATTACACGCCTGCTTCTACCACTGAATAATATGTGCACCCCAGCAGCCAAGGTCATTAGACCTCTGACTGAAGTTAACTGTATACTTCTCCCCGCCACCATGAGAACACTGCCCAATTCACTCGCTTCTGCCAGTGTTGAAACTCCAAATTAATAAGTGCATAAAATTCTCTCAGTCTGGCAGTTCTTTCATCAAATATTCTGTGTTTAGCAACCAGTCTACAACACAGCACCTGACATCAATAATCAATTGTTCAAACTACTTTTGTGTTTCCAACAACACCCTTCTAACCCTGGTGGATACCTTTGTGGTCATCATCATAACATGGGCTCGAATCCCAGCTGGGTCACTATCTGCAAGGAGTTTGCATGTTCTCCCTGTGCTCACATGGGTTTCCTCCGATTACTCCGGTTTCCTCCCACACTCCAAAGACATGCTGGTAGGTTAATTGGCTCCTCTCTAAGTTGGCCCTGTATGTATGTGAGATAGGGACCTTAGATTGTAAGCTCCTAGAACTCCTAGGGACTGATGTGAATGTGCAACTATGTAAAGTGCTGCGTAAATTGCCGGCGCTATATAAATACCTGTAATACATAAATAAATAACAAAAGTAAACAGGGGATACAACCAAATTGCAATTTTTTATAGTTTTCAGCTGTGTGCTAAATGACGGTTTAGTAAAAGTATACCCATATGTTTGTGTGCAGCAATTGTGGGAAATAATCAGGATCCAAGTAACTAGTTGTCAACAACACTGACCGGATTTAAAAGCCTGTGGGAAAGTGCATGAGTGATTTGGCAAGGAATGGTTGGAAATAGCAAAGAATAAAGTGAAATCACACTGGAGGAGAGGGGCATAGGTGGACAACTCTTACAATGAAAAGTAGAGGGATCAGAATGGGGTTAATTTTACTCTGACCTATAGAGAAGGCTTTTCAGTTTGAGCATGAACACTGTGAGAAATAATTCAAACATACAACGGAACTGAGCCAACCTCATTACCGAATCACCCACGGGAATGTTTTTGCTATGCAAGAAAACCTACTCTTATAGGAGAAGGTTATGGTGTAGTTATAAAGATAATTACACAGGGAGATGTGTTGTCAAAACAGGTGAGAATTAAGCTGACTATACACGTGGCAACTTTTAGGCAATTTCAACCACTTTTAATCAAGCAGGAATTGAAAGAAGTTGACTAAATGACAATTTCCATCTCCTTGCCACCACTAACCATAACCATTAATTTCTGCATTCAACCAGCATTTTGATTCCTGCATGAACTCAAGTGGTTAAAAATCGCTGGAAAGTTTCCACGTGTATGGCCAGCTTTAGAGCTGGATTCCAATTATGTGCCCCAAGGCTATTTTTTAATGCAGCCTTCTTTAAGCCACACAGTTGCAACACCTCAAATACTATAAATAGTATGTGTTGATTTTGGCCAACAGACTTTTTTTTAGCTGTAATCAAGTTTTAAAGATTTCACTTGTTACTACAGGCAACATAGAAAAGCTCCTTAATTTTTATGCAGGAGACCCAATGTTTATGTGCTTCCAAATGGTTGGAAAGTAAATAAAAAATAAAAATTTCTCAAACTTGTGATGGTAGTAATATAAGAACTGCCATCACCAATATTGTTTTAAAAAAAATCCTAGCTGCTTGCCTATTTTGACGATCCTCCTGTTTCAATAGTTTAAGTCAATAATTTAGAAAAAGTATACATATTTGCATATTATAGCAAGAACAGCAGAACTACAGGTCTGCTTAAATACAGTAAAGCTGTATTCAGCTTGAATATCCAATCAAGGGATTCTTTAAATACAGGATTTTGCATTTCATGTGATTAGATGATTGAAGTGAAAACAGCCTTACTTTAAGCTAAGTGAACATTCTCTATTCCTTCAGTGAACCAACCCCATTTAGTCATCTGCCAAAATGGATGAATGACATCCTTTTTTAATTACCTTCCATACCACTGAAATTAGACTAGACACATGTACATTGTTACCACCTGTCATATAATGACCAAAACAAACACAGTGTTATATAATAAGATTTAATTGTTTTCAAAAGTACTAATGCACATAATTCTCCCTTCAGTGAATTGAAATGCCATTAAATGCAACACGTTATTCAGTGCTAGTATCACAAAGATGTGCTTCTAGCAAGTGTTTATATAACGCATGAGATTACAACAGCATTTTTGTAACATATAAAGGATGCATTACATATGCTGCTGACTTAATACAATATGCATATTTGTACTTTCCAAGTAGCTGGCAACCCTTAATCAATGTTAATTGGCTTTAATTAGCATATGTTAATTAATGATATTTACTACAAATTAAAGGTATGAGTGCTCCCAGAGGGTTTCCTGTTCATCTAATTAGTGCCAATTAGCTGCAATTAACACATGTAAATGAGTTGCCATTGAACCCAAAACAAACAGCTTACAGTCAGTTGTACTTACATGCAGATGAAGGAACGCAGAAAATGATGGCACAATATTGTAACATCAGCAGGAAATGCACACAGTATAAATGTAGCCCCGGTTTCCCCTTGTGCTGCATATTTCTAGAAATTGTAACCATACAGCAAAACAGTCTGCTGCATAAAGTGTCCGAAGATTTCCTCCTTGATTTGCACCCTGTAAGGCTTTGCTGTTTAAGACAGAAGGACTTTCAATTGTTTAAGAGATTGTAAAAAGTCAATAGGCTATCTCTCAGTCTCAGCACTATTCAATACCTTTCACAGCATGTTAATATTGCATGGATATATAAGCTTGGAACACTAGGCTCTAGAGTACTATCTTACCTTAACCTTGGGATCTCTTTAGGATCTGAATGCACCTCACTCATTCCCTACAAAGGACTCACGTGTTTTTGAAGATGAAGGCTCCCAATAGACAGATATCTGAGCTTAAGGTGATAACCCTTGCTTGAACTTGTAATGCAAAGCAATGCTTAAACTATCAAAGGCTGGATTTTGCCACAGAATGTATACACAAGAAATGCTTCCATTTCATTATAGTCTCAGAAAATAGCCAATGAAAAACATTATACATAAGAATGATGAACCATGCTGAGTACCTGCTCTAACGGAAACTTTAAAGGGTATTTCCACTTTTGCAGTAAAATGTGAGGAAACCCCACTATATGTTTGTTATGTGCTCCCATTCACATAGAATATCTCAAATATTTTTTTTAACAATTCTTACCATTTGGCTGTTTTTTTTAGCCGAGGCCTTTGGCCAGAGTGCAGGCTATTCTGAACAGTTAATGAGTGTGTCTGTCCCAAAAATAAAAGGGGGACAGACTGCATTTCCTCTCCTTAACATACAATGCTTTTAGATCTTTAACTCTTTATTAGGACAGACAGTGTTACAATCTAGTTTATAACTGATAATGACAGCACAGTACAGACAGGATTAATTTTGGTGAACATTTAAGTAAAGTAAAAAAATAAAACAATTGATAGGAGGTAGGTATTTTTTTGCAGAAGAAACATGCACATGCCTTTCCTGCCAAAAAAGTACCCCCTCTTTCCCCAAATTTTTTAATTTTACTGTATACTGTAGGGTGCATGCACTGTGCAGTGTACATTGTCAGCTTATTAATGGCATCTCTAAGATGCTGTGAATGGGCCTGTGCACTTGCATAGGAGTTACATTATCACTGGCCACCCAATGGGCATACAGGATTTCCACAGATCCCAGAAATGACAGTGGTAGAAATGGTAGCAACATAGGACTAAGGCCTCATTCATACGGGCCCCTTGTGTTTTTATCCAGAGACCTGTCTGCAAAATCTGTCAGACTAAATGCTTTGTTTATGCTTCTAAATGATTAACATAATGCACGTTTACACCCATATGGGTTTAGATGCATCTGGCCTTTGTCCATTGAAACAGTCAATTGAAGTGGCCAATGAGATTTCAGCAAATAAACGTGTTTGGTTTTACATGCATTTTATGCATTTGCACATGTTTTCATGCGTTTACATGTGTTTTGGTGCGTTTAGAAGCTAACATTGTTTCCTTGACAGACCTGACTTCCATTGTTTTCTAAACACAGGTAAACTGATTGCATCTAAAAGCATCGAAATGCAAGGTGAGAATGGATCAATCGGAAATCATTAGATGCATATATATGCATTTAGAAAACCATGTTAAATGCATATAAGAGCACCTAACTGCACCTAGTGTGGATAGGGTCTGAGTGTAAGACAGAAGATGTATTGCACAGTGCTGGAGAAGGGCACACTTGTAAGGTAAGTGTGCAATAAAGTGCAAGTATGCTGTGCATACTTGCACATTATGGAAAAACCCCACTCTTGCGCACACAGAGGTTTAGTACCACTTTAACTCCCCAGGACCCTTCAGCCCTTTCTTTGATATTACAGACAATTGAAAAACGTCAGTTTTGGAGTTTTCAGAAAAAGACCAAGTAACAACTTTTTTTTTTTTAAGTTATGTGAATGGTAACATGCAACAAATATAAAATAGGCGTTATCCCGATTTGGCTGCAAAAGTAAAAATACTCTATTTTTAGTTTTTGACCATAGATACCCTTCAACTATGAATGATACTCTTGACATTACAACATTTGCATGCTTTCCCACCTCTGAGGCCAAACTCAAGAAACCAGAGAGAATATGATGTTATTAGTGAAATGAATTTACAGAGCAGTGATAGCACTGCTAGAGAGTCATACTGGTGGCTCAGGAGCTTCCATCAAGGTTGAGTGCACTCCATATATTTCTAAATCTAAATTAAATAAATTATACAGCAGTGGCTGCACCACCAGCATGTTTCAACTGTTTAGTTGAAAGACAAGCAGCTGACTGGGTGCATATTTCGGTTTCCCTTCTGAACACACTATGAAGGCAAAATGGTAAGTGAAGGAATCCACCCTTGCTGCTGTTTCAAGGTATACTTATCATGTTTTCACACATTGTACTTAATAGGGATGCACCGATACTAAGTACCGTACTCGGTACAAATACATGTACAGATATTTTTCGAGCTCCAAGACTAGACTAGAGAAAAATTCTGAAGTTAGGAGGCAGCTGTCATTTGTTCATCTTGGGATTTGTTAATCCCAAGATGAACAACATCTCTGTTTTAATGATAATTTTGTTTTTATAAACATATATAAAGGGATGCACCGACACCAGTTTTGCAAGTACAAGTACTGATACTTGCCCAAGTACTTACAGATACAAGTACTGATACATTTTTGTTTATTGTCATGTGACAGTTTTTCTAAAACAATATCGACTAATGATTTCAGGACAGTGGTGGAGCACCAGAGCCAGGTCCCAGCTGCAACCGCTGCAACCCTGGTAGTTCTCATGAAAATGGCAAGTATCAGCACTGGTATATGAACTTGTATCGGTGCATCCCTAGTACTTAAGATTAGTGTAATGCCTCCGCATGGTGCAGTGGTTGGGGAAATGTTTTCAGTCTGTCAGTTAAACTGTAAAGTTTATTAGTGCTGATTTTACTGCTGGCATAGTTAATTTTGCCAGTGGTAAAGGAATGATGTAGCGGCACTGTCATTTTTACCAGCACGCTGTATTTTTCTGTGAACTCGCTAGTTGCTATTTATTGCTACTTTTCATTTTACTTGATAGCATTAACAGGAGAATTATACTCCACTTAGGAACAACAGCACCCCATGTGTGCCAGACAGGACCCCACATCTGCATACTGATTAGAAATACCAAGAAACAACTTATGTATACATTATACAGTATATATAAAATAAACCCAAATAAAAATAACCCTAATTCATAAAACCACAAAACATCACATAATCAGTTTTCAGTAATAAAATTGCATTTATGCACCAACAATTGATAATGTAGTATACAAAACCACAATTGAGTTAGTGCAATTCACTCTGAAATTAGACCAGGACCCCAAATGCAGTGATTACGCAAATACATTCTAGAATAAATTAGTCTATAACTAATATAAAATATTAGTCTATAACTAATACAAAATATGATTATCACCAAATTGTAGAAGCCCCATTGAATCTTGTTCTAAGATCAGGTGGCATTATCCTGCTGGTCTGCTTCCCATTTAAAAGATGTAGGTTAGTAGGACGTTTTGCTGAAGAGACTCTGGTTTTGTAGTCACCGCACATTGCAAGAAGACTTGATCTGTACTGAGGCATCAGCCAGTGAGGTTTTTTGCTATTATTCAGTCTATGTGGATGGAAGGAGAGATGGAGCTGGTATCACTGGATGGTTCCACCTCGACTGTAAAATCTAACTTATAGTGGCACCAGAAGAGACAGGATTAGTGTTATTATTATCATTATTATTCGTTTATTAAAAGAAAAACAAATTTCCAGAGAAGTTACATTACAACACAGAAAATGGGTAATCTACAAGCAGTAAAGCTGGTGACTATCCGACCAGAAGCTAGGGGCCAAGCTGCCAGCTATTTTTAATGTAGTAAATATTCCAAGCCTTTAGATAGATCATACATATAGCATACATGTAGTTACAGATAAATAACACAAGCACAAATAAGGGTCAGAGAAGAGAGGGAAAAAGAAAGGGGGCAGGAGCCTATCAGGAAAATGGGACAAGGAAAGAAAAGGAAGATACTGTATGAGTGGAAAAGAAAGATAAAATAGAAAGAATAGATGGGCATGGGTACCTAAGCTCAAATATTCATGATATTAACATACTGCAATGGCTAAAGCATCAACACCAAACAAAACGAAGTAGTGAACATTTATAAAAGCCAAATTATGATACAGTTTCTAGATACTGATGAGATAATATGTGAACATTTCATGCATGCCATGTAGCTTCATATTCAACTGTCCTATCCCTCATAGAGAGCGTCAGCTCCTCCATTAATCATAAATGAGCAATCCTGTTAAACCACTCTTTTATAGAAGGCAGTGCTAAGGTATTCCAGTGTGCAGGTCAAAGAGATCTAGCCTCATTGAGGAGATGTGACAGTAGTGAATTTCTTTAAGTTGAATACTTTATATAGTCTTAGTATAGGTGTGGAAGTCCAAGTAAGAAAGCTAGTGTTGGTGAGTCCTGGTGGGAAGAATGAGTGTCCAATTACAGGGAAGCAACAGTGAATTATAAGCATGATGAAGTGTAGTATATAGTTTATCCGAAATAGCCAGTGTAGCAAGAGTCAAAGGTGAAGTTTCATTTCAGAGGCTTCTATGTGTTGGAGGTATCCAGATAATTCTAGATAAAAGCTGACAAAAAAAGGGATTTTCCAAAGGCACCCAATGTTTTGTGTCCTTAGAGTAAGTCCAGCCTACGAGCCTGTTAATTGCTACCACTTGGTTATACAAGCTAAAGTCTGGAAGAGCTAAACCTCCTCATCTACTGTATTTTTCCTAATAGAAACCCAATGGGAGATCCCTGAGCAGTTCCACACAAATTGACCAATAACCTTATGAAGAGCCCTACCATAATAGAAGTGTAATGCAATAGGGAGCGTTTGTAAGAAAAAAATAAAAAGTGGGGCAATATATTCATTTTAACAGCATTGATACTTTCTGTCCAAGAAAGAAAGTATTTGGAGTTAAAGTAGAATTAAACGCTGGGGGTTTTTTTGCAAATATCTACTGTTAGCAAGCAGTAAATATATGCAAAGACATTAAAAAATAAATAAAAAGTTACCAAAAAGGTAATTACTTACCTCCGTCTCTGCTGCTCCGTCGCCTCCGAAGATCTGAAGATTCTTGAGCGGCCGTGCAGGATGATGGGGCAGGCGCATGCGCAGTAGAGATCTTCAGCAGGGGGAAGAGGAGAGACACAGTGTGGGTGAATGTACGTAGCCAGGAGCATGCACGTCCAACAGACACATTAGGACAGGAAGGGACAGCTGTCTGCACTGGATCAGAGACCGGCACTAGCACTGGACGGATTCCTGAATACAAGTGGAAGAAAGAAGATGATCGGATCAAGAGGCATCATTTAAGGTAAGTCCTTAAAGCAGCAGAGTGGGGAGGAAAAGATTTGTGACTTTAATGTCACTTTAAGCTATTATGTAAAGTCTTGTTTAATTATTGAACAAGGGCATATATAATTAGCAGCAAATAAATCAGAGACACATAAAGGTCAGTTAAATTACCAGATATTTCATCTTAGTTGATTGCCATAGGAGCATTACTGTCATTTTATTGCAGTGCCCTCCCTAGAGCCCATAGAATTGAGATAAATCCAGCTAGCTTTGAGACCTGCAGCTAACATATCAAGCATGCTGGTCTCAAAGCAATAATATAATCATTTACGTGATATTATAGGTTAAAAGGATTTTAAGCTATTTCAGATGATGATGAAATCACTTGCAATGCATGCTGCCTCTTGATATTTAAAAGTTTTAGTTTCAAGGTGGCGCTTTTGGCCCGCCTGATGGATTGGTTACGATCTGGGGAACTTAAACCTGGAGTGTGTTTGGAGTCGGCTTGTTGCCCGGTTCCTTTGAAATCCCTCCCCTAGCTCACACCCTCTCATCGCCCCTCGTCCCGCTCTCTTCTCTTCCTTACTGCCACTGTCCTCCATGAAAATGATCGCTTATTGCCTACATACACTCTTTTCACTAGACCTGGTCCTCTCACTCCTTTACCCATAATCCTTTATTTCCACCCAACATGTCACTCTCCCCTTTAGTGATCTTAAGGATATATCTGTCTCTCAGATCCGTCATATATTGCTCCCGAATTCTAATGTATTGAAACCGCCTTTTCGTCCTAAGCCAGGTCAGAGGATGGGTCCCTGGTTCATGGTGCAACAATTATCTGGCTCAATCAAATCTCGGTTGCGCGGTGGCAGTCTAAACCATCCATTGGTGGCTTTTGAACAATTGTGTTTTTCCTCAGGTCTGTTATCTAGAGTCATTTCGTAGTTGTATGGGCTCTTGAGGTTGATGGTCTACAAGGACAAACCACCTTTGTCTTAGCCTGGGATGTAGGAAATTGGCAGAGACACCCAGTATTGCAGCATGGGCTTCATGTTTGAATGAATTGCAACATACGGATGGATGATCTGATTGCAGAAACCCGCCTAACTGGTTCTGTGTCCCTTACTGGCAGGTGGACCTGTTGATCTCTGTTTAGCTCTGCGGATGCTTTCCGGACGATGCTGCCCTCGTTGCTCTTTTTTTTTTTTTGCTTTTGCTTTCTTTCTCTCGCTTTCCTTATCTTTTCTTCTTTTCTTTCTTGGCTTTCCTGACACTTTTATTTTCTGTTTTCTCCAGAAATCCAGAAAATTAATTATGTGAGTGGCAGAGTGTTCATCTGAATGAAATGCTGAATCTTGCTGCATGATTAACACTGCACAAATAATATTTTCTTTTTTTGTCAGTATGACCAAAAAGTTAAGCTACGAACATGTGGAAAAAAATGCTTTACTTTTGCACTGAAAGCTTGATTAGAAAGTCATACATGCAGTCTGCATCTCTTAGCCACAAGTAACAGTAAATTGATGGTAAATATTGTATATCCTTTTTTTCTTAAATTGTGATTTCCACAATGTGCATGGGTGATGGAGCGTCTGATTTGTCAGACACTTAAGCTTGTTCACAGTCAACACTGTAATAATTTTTCAACTGTGGCCAGTAAGTCACAATGTACAATGGTTGAATACAACACTTTACATCTATGTTAGACGTTTCATTAAAAAAGGGAACTGTGGCACATGCACACATAACATGCACCATTATACGTTATATGTTCTTATTAAATTACAACATGAACGTAGCCACAGAATTTTGAACAGGTAACGTACACCTGCCACAAGATGGATTAAGTAGACTTTCATTGACCACTCTTTTTAAAATTGTTAGTTTTCTGGCTGTCATGCTGATCCAATGGCTTCATTACTGAAGAAAATTAAATTACGGGTAATACAGAAGCATTGTACATTAGATGAAATCATAGCCGACATATAATTTATGACCAAAAATATATTTCTGGGCTTCAGCAATCAAGTAATGTGATTTTCTTTAAAAAACCATAACTCAAGGGGTCAAGGGAGACAGCAGAAATTGTATTTTAACCTCAACTACAGGGCTAGTATTTCTAATCTATCCTCCAATTATACTCCCTACAAAAATGTATGGATTTGCATCTTTACTTTCTTAAGGGCCCATTCAAACCATTGTGCTGTGGTAACATGTATGGTTAAGCAAACACATGGTAACACATTGCATCTATTGGTGAGGTGTGGTGCCAATTATTGAGTGTCATTCATTGCCTGTAACTACCATGCATTTCATATCTGATTTTAGTCTGTTGTGGCACATTAGACATTAGCAATGCATGTTAACATTTGATGTAATGTAATGATAATAGACCTGACTGATGTGAATGGAGCCTAAATTTTATGCATTGTTATTTATTATCCTTTTAAAATGGGTCATGGTCAGGGTAGTAAAAATACATGTAATTATTTGTATATTGTACTGCTTTAAACTCTAATCACTTTTTTTCAAGAATATGATAACTGTAGTTGGTACAGTGGACAACTAGAGCAATATTTCTATAGTCCACAGCTAAAATGGTCCTGTGACAATTTTCTTTATATTCCACTGCTTCAACACTGTAATCTAGTTGTGCTTAGATTAAGCATTTTGACATTGAAAGAGTTAATATGCTATATAATATTAACAGAATTGCTATACCTCTATTATACCAAGTCAATGGGAATAATTTACTAAAGTTAAGTAAAGTGAGGTGAGTTTAGGTTTCCTTTAAAGCCTAATCATGTGCAGGAACATGAGGAAATAGGAACCTTTCCTGCACACAATTGGATGTTTGAAGCAAAGTTAATGTCACTTCACTTTACTGCACTTTAGTAAATCGCTCCAAGATGTCTTATTTATTTATTATTGGTATTTATATAGTGCCGACAATTTACACAGTGCTTTACATTGCACATTCACATCAGTCCCTGTTCTCAAGGAGCATACAATCTAAGGTCCCCATCTCACATGCATATATATATAAAGGGCCAATTTAGATAGGAGCCAAATAACCTACCAGCATGTCTTTGGAGTGTGGGAGGAAACAGGAGTACCTGGAGGAAATCCATAAAAGCACAGGGAGAACATGCAAGATAGTGACTTAATAGCATGTGAACAATGCCTGCATTATACCGCAATAGCCATATCCAACAACTGACAATACATGCAGTCACAACATATTTGTATCCATATTTTATTTCCTGAAATACTGAAATAAATATTTACTGAAAAAAATCTGACAAATATATATACCATAAGAATGCAAAACAATCCACATCCAAAAAAAACCGAAACTCAACACTACATTTTAAAGACATTACACATTTTAAACTATCCTATTCCTCTGTTGCAAACATAATTACCCTTCGCATACAATATATTACTCCAACTAGGTACAAGAAGCCATTGTGCTGAGTTTTTTTAAATGTATTCAAAGTTCACCTCTATCTAGGGCCTATGTCTCTTTGGGTCACATGGTGGTGCTTCATTGCTGCACAATGTTTACAGTGTGCCTGCTGCCCCCTTTACGGCTAGAGCATCCAATGATGCTAAGAGTCAGGCAGGGAGATTACACATCTCCCCACCCAGCCCCTACTGCTCACTCCCCCCTACTGATTGCGTGCACCATCCAGCACACTCCTCCCACCCCAGCCTCAGGTGGCAAAAAGTATAGGGACACCCCTGCCTATGTCAACCACTCAACTCTCAAATTGACTGCCAAAGGGTGTCAAGATTTACTTTTTGCAATCAATTTTCTAGCAAGAAATAATGTTCTACTAAGCCCCAATCTCAAACTGACTTGATTTGCTGGAACCTCTAGGTGTTTCAAAATGCTGTATATGGATTACATAAAACATTTGTTTTAAATACAGCATTAATATTTTAAATGACATCTTCCCAATATCTCACCAACTTAGGATATCTCCAAATAAGATCTATAAAATCTTTCAGGCCTGTCTACCTCTGTAGAGTTGGGACTGTCCTGTTCTTTACATTCTATGGACAATAAATAACTGAGTTACTCTCTGAGAGGCCAATATTGAGACAGAGGAACCCATTTTTAAACAGTTGTGGTCACTGGACATACTACACTCTCCAAAAATGTAATTGAAGTATACAGAGCGTAAGTAGTACATGCTGTCTTTCTGTCCCGCTGCTGCTTCCAACTTGGCTGTCAAAATGAAGGCTGGGAGTTACTATGCAAATACAGCAGCTGTAGAAGTTGTTGCTGTCAAAAGACGGACCATCTGAAACAGTGTTTATTAACACAGTTCACATGGGAGCTATAGAGATACAAAGTAACATTGTTTAAAGGAATGAACTTCAGTCTGCATAAAATGTCAGTTAAAGCAACTTGACAAATAAAAAAACATTTTTAATTCCTAACTCTAACCCCCTTTTAACCTTAGTATTCCCTAATCAACCCTAATTAATGTCTTATTCACCCATAACTTTATTTTCCTGCTGATTTTGTTTTGTGTATTAGCTAACCATTAATATTTTTTTCATTTTCATTTTATTTTGTTTCCTAATTATTAGCAAAAAAAAGGTCTAAACTGATGGAAAAAAAACTTTAACAGTTACACTAATCAAAGTAAAAAAAGTATTTTTTTTTAGTTTTGTTATGTTTTTTTCTGAAGGTAGCATTAAAAATAAAACCATTTTTGCAAGACAATATCACCCAAAGAAAGTCTTGTCCTAAAACCAAACGAGATTTATATATATATATCTTGGCGGCCGGGAGCAGGAGACTCCCAGGGTGCCAGGGAGAGTCAGCTATTTGGAGATCAGTGTCCCTGGTTAGCAACCAGGTACGCTGATCTCTCTGAAAGTGGCCGGAGCCAGCCGTAAGACCACGGCTGGCTCTACCCAGCTGTTAGAAGCAGGCTGTTGGCCGGCCAATGGCCGGCCGCTCAGCCAGCTTCGGCTTTTAGCACGGCTCAGCCGAGCCAAGGCATACGCGTTCGGCTCGACTGAGCCGCTCAGCCGTGATCGGGAGCTGTTCGGGCTATTGTGAATAGCCCGTACAGCACCCCCTCGGTTCTCCTGAACCGAAGGGGTCCTGGGGCCGAAGCTAGCCGAAGGATCGGCCGAAGCTACAGCCAGATCCTTTGGCAGCTTTGTGAATAGACCCCTAAGTGTTATAATCTACAGGGCATTTACCCCAATACTCACGTGTCTGAAAATGAAGAGGACAAAATATTATTTTCATGTTGCCTCTTACCTAAATGAATCCTATTTTCATTATATTGCCAACAAAATATTATATGTTGACCTACTAGGTACAAAACCTGTAGACAAAGTAGAGTGGATTAGGATGCAGTAGAAAAACACATGTAACTTATTTACCTTACATCTGCTGTTACACCTGAATATCCCAGGAGATAATGTGCAAGCTATGTTGTGAAAGCATATTGCTTCAAAATGGCAAGTGTTTTTCCAATTAAGCATATCCCTATATAAGCAAATGCGATTAGTATATATAGCAGAGTTCTAGCAATAGCAAGTACAATAAAATAGCGAACTGATAAGCAAGAAATCCTAAAGGGTCTGCATATAAAACATAAGCAGTCATTAAGAGGAAAGCAAAAAAATTGGTGACTGTTTCCTGACAGTACCATATGACTGTAAACATTTGATTGTTTTAACTATTTAAAAGGGTTTACTTTTATTTCTAGAATATTGCTTTTTCTACTTTCTATATACACTTACTGTGACAGACATGTTATTGTCACTGGAACTAGTCTTAAAATGTATCTAAACCCAAAAAGAAGAAATTAATATGCTGCAGCTTACCAAATCTTAATTATGAAGAGCAACCTAGCCACCCTTGGGCAACAGCATTGTCAACCTGTGGAGTTAATGTTAGATGAACTAGTAGCTACTGAAATATCCTGAAATAAAAACCTGAAATATTATTATTTTAGGAGCTACCACAAGACTGGGGTATTTTAGTTTTTGCAATACATGAAAAGAGGAGGAGACAATATGTACACAGTATAGGGCAGGGGTCAGCAACCTTAAACACTTGGACTTTTCTGTGGGACACCTTTTGACATCTAAAATGAAGATAACACTGCATATATAGTTTTTTACCTTTACGCTATGTATAGCATGTATATAGGTATATGTGGGCTTAGTAACGCACTGGACTCTGGGCTTAGTAACGCACTGGACTCTGGGCTTACCTGAGACCCGCAGAGCCCACCTGAGAGTGACCCTGCAGAGCACACCATAGATCCTGCACAGCCCATCTGAGACTCTCTATGGTGGGCTCTGCAGGGCCTCAGGTGGGCTGGTCGCCGGGTACCCTTTCCCTGTACCTTCTCCCAACTCCTCTTACCTGCTGCTGCTGGGGCCTGGCCTCCTCCACCCCCTCCCCTCCCCTGTCACCTCTGCCATGCTGCCCCTGGTACAGTTGATAGTCATGTAAGAGGCCCCCCAGGCTGTCCAGACCAATCACATGGGTACCGGCCGTACCCCCCTGATGGTGGTGTTCTATCAAAGTTTGTGACTACCCAAATCGTATGTGCAGGAGAACTGATCTGCCCTGGAACAGCTGTTCGGTCCTGAAATGTCACTTCTATCCGACTCTGTGAGTGGGATCTCACATTCCATCCCACAAAGTCGGATAGAAGTGACATTTCAGGACTGAACAGCTGTTCCAGGGCAGATCGGTTCTCCTGCACATACGTTTTGCGCTGCCGATCTGCCCTGGAACAGCTGAGAAAGTGTTGGAATGCTTGATCTATTGGTGGTCACACATTCCACCGCCAAAAAACTGGGTGGGATTACATTGAAATGTGTGACTATGTCACCGGTCACACATTCCAACCTAGTCACAAACTTTGATAGAACAGTGGCCCTGTCTAATCATTTAATCAGAGAAATAGATTTTAAAAGGCAACATTACAGTGTAATGTTCCCCATTATAATCTACTTTTCTAATTAAATTAAATAACAGCACACCGTGTGCAGTTACACCCGTACCACCCCCCGCACCGGCTGCACCAGCGGTACTTCCGCCCCTGGACAGTGAGCCGCAGCAGAGGGATGAAAGAGCCACATGAGGCTCTGGAGCCGCAGGTTGCTGACCCCTGGTATAGGGGTATAGCATTGCCAAGACTAAGGTATATTGGAAATATGTTGTAAAAATCAGGTAAGTGATCTCTGATCCCACTAACCACCAACAAAAAGGGGAATAACCAGTGAGGGGCACTGGCCACCAATGAGGGGTACTGACAACCATTGAGGAGCAATGACCATCAGTAAGGGTCACTAACCAGGAA
>NW_017308334.1:14568-22418 GCF_000935625.1 Nanorana parkeri | reverse complement strand
CTATGAATATCTAACTATAGTGGTGTATAATGTTAGAAGACAGCATCTTAGATGACTTGGCTGTGGAATAAAGAAGGAAGAAATCATTTCAAAGTGGATTTTTAGAAGGAAATCCATGATTAAGGAGGAAGACCAAAGACAGATTAATTACATGGAATCAAGAAAAGGAAGAATGAAAGCAATGGATAGAGAAGAATGGACTAAACTGGTGCAGGGCTTTTCAAGCCTTATGGAACAAGAGAGATCTGTTATGTAACCTCTTTATAACCCAATCTACTGCATTGCACACAGAGCTCGAGTTTTTCACTGTCTCAAGATTTAAATTATGTGGAACCTTTCTATTTTATTTATTACACTTCTATTTACTCATTGCACAGCACTTTGAAGCATGGTAGTACTTTATGAATAAACATTATTAATAACAATTTAAAATGATATTAAAGCCCTACTCCAGGCAGAATAAAACTTAACACTTGCAGTGGGATTACTCCAGCACTGCAAGGGTTAAGTGCTCATTTTGGTCTAGGATGTAAAACACAAAAAATATATACTCACCTAAACCTCAGCCCTGGCTGGCTGCTAGACCGATCCCCGCAACCTCTCCCCCACCGCTCTGGCGATAGAATGTCCTTCTGCATCTTCACCAGTGTTGATTTGGACAGCAAATTTCGATTTAGTTTTAGTCATAGTCTTTTTGACTATAATGCCATTTAGTTTTAGTCAGATTTTAGTCAACTGAATTGTTTTAGTTTTAGTCGACTAAATATCGTAAGATTTTAGTGGACTAAATCTACAGTAGATATAGTCGCCTAAAATTTAGTGTGTTTGGTTAAAGAGTAATTGAAGAATTTCTTTAGAATTTCCAATCTCATTTTATACTGCTGGTGTAAACATCTGTTAACCTGTTATAACTTATGATATTAAGGTTTGAACATGCAATACAGACACAGGTTTAACTGTTGTGATATATAACAGGTTTTTATCTTAAAATTAGATTTAACCAAGTCTTATAAAGAAACAATAATACTGAGTATTCTCAACAAAGGACCAGTAATTAGATATGCATTAATTATAACAACTTGCATATCACATTCTTTATTCTTTAAAACAGAAGTGCAACTCGAAAATATCCAAATGAAAATCTATATTGGCTGTAATGCCATTCCACATATTACCTATTAGTCATCCATTCAGGATGGAACCCGAACTGGAAGGCCAAAGAGATTAGTTCTGATTGGATCTCTTCCCAAATTGTCTCTCCCTAAAACTTTAGCCTAGTTTTAGTTAGTCGACTAAAATGACAATATATTTTTGTTATAGTTTTAGTCATCGTAACTTAGTTTTTTTTTCAGTTTTAGTCTAAAAAAGTGTTGTTGCTGAAAACTATGACACAAATTATAAGCCGAAGAAATGAACACTGATCCTCACGTCTAACACACTGTACTAGACATGATGACTCATGGATCCTTAGACTGCCGGAGCGGAGGGGAGAGAGGCTGGAGGGATGGGTCTTGCAGCCAGGCGGGTCTGAGGTTCACGTGAGTATATCTTTTGTATTTTACACCCTAGACCACATGTGTCAAACTCAAGGCCCAGGGGCTGAATCCGGCCTACTTACACCATTTCCTAGACTTCTACTTTCAGATCTAGGTATTAAGTTATTACTAAAACCAGTGATAATCGAATGTAGAGGCAATTATGATAAAGATTAGATACATTTATATAGTCTTACAGATACAAATCGGCCCTTTGAGGGCAACCATAATGTTGATGCGGCCCACGATTAAATAGAGTCTTACACCCCTGCCCTAGACTAAAACAAGCACTTAATCCTTCAGGGGTTTACCCTTCTTTGTCCTGATCACTAAGATTTTCCTATCTTTAAGATCCATTAGGGTATTAAGATTCCTTAGAAGAAAACTAAAAAAATAACTGATTTGATCCTCCTTTAAATTATTTATTTTTAGGTATCTGTTGGAACACCAATATCAAGTCCCAAGATTGAACAGAAAAGACTAGAAAACCTTTGTTACCCCTTAGGAATCAACAGGAATATATTGCAGATTCCTATTATTGCAGGAGCATATATTCTTAAAAAACAAAACTTTACATAGTGTGCCATCTTCAGTAGTGACAATTTGTATAACACCAGATGGATTATGTCACATAAAAGTCAAACTGATAGTTCAGACCCTTAAGCATATGGCTATCCACAGAAAAACCTCAAAAGCCTTCCATGGAAGAATCTTTAGCTAACATACCATGGAATTGGAAAGAGTCAATACTAGCCTAAAAATGCTTTGAAACATTTGAAGGGGATAACGCATGAGCTTTCAGATATTTATAAATATAACCACAAAGTCGCCGGCTTGTCTATCTATCATTTTCATAAACCTTTGTCCCATGTCACACAATTAACGAAGCTTCTAATGGGATAACATTTATAAGTAACTCTAAAGTGGTAACCAGTGTTTCCTCTAAAGAAAATTACATTCACATTTGTGTCTTCCACCACTGTACAAAATAAGTAATATACAAACAAGTACTACAAATAAGCATAAATACAAATACAATTATTTCCGATGATAACTACATAAAAATGTATGTTGAAGTATATACAGCAGTATCAAGAAAAAACAAGTGGAAGCCTTGACCAATTATTTTATTTTAATCAAAAGGTGCATCCATTATAATCTAGATCCCCTAAAATTACCCAGAGCAAGAATTATGCCTAATGTAAGAAATCCTTCTTAGATCTGGAGATCAGTATGCATCCTGGCAAACTGGGTGAGGATTTTTCCAAGGTGTTCCCTGCAGCTTTGAGTTAAATAACAGGGGTTATCACATGAGTACCACAAGGAAAGCTCCACACTCTGGGGGGGATTTACTAACCTAAACACACGCATGCACCAGGTGCGTGTGATTTCCACACAGCAAAACGTATTTATCAACCAAAAAGTCTCTAAAAGCATATTTCCACTAATGCCATATATGGAAAAATCATGCACATGATGCATATATAATGCTGCTTCACAGTTTAGACAAAAATGGTTAGCTCATGCATTTACATTCCTGCATTCATCAACGCAAGCAACACAACATAGAGCTAATTTACACAACATCACCTTGCAATTCATGCTTGGCTTTGCACAACACACCTGCTGGGTGTGTACACACTACAAAGGTGTTTAGATTCCACCCATAGATCATGCTGGGAGGGAACACACTACAGAGGTGTATACATGCTCGTGGTGTGTTTATAAGGTTAGTAAATCAACCCCTCTGTGTCAGGTTGCATGGTAAACTATTGATCTGATAGTGAATTTAGCAGTTACTTGAAATTAACAATATGTATAGTGGTTGGGTGGGTTTTAAAGTCCTCATAGACTTAAAGGGGTATTTACGCCTCAGCTACTTTTAGTGGCCAAAAAACACAGACATTTGTAGATGTTATAAGTACACCACAAAGAATACTGTATATAGCTGGAATCTTTTCTTTTAGTTGGATAGGACATGGAAGGATTAGAATCTCTGTCAGGATTTTTTTGCTGTTAGTGTACCCACTTGCGAGTTCCCCATTTTATTTAACGGATGATTTATTGTCACCATGAAAAAATGTTATAGTAAATCCAAGACTATTGCAGTTGTCATCAGAACAGAAATAGAGGGCAAATATTTTCAATAAAGACACGTTTCGATAGTAACATGGCAAAGTGATTTTCCCTCACTTTGGAGAAATTTCTCTTACTTCCTGCTGTGTCTCCAAGATAGGGGTGAAAGGAAATCCCCTTAATGGCATTGCATTGCACCCGCCCTCTGCTGCAGTTCTCGAGCAGAACAGCCGAGCCAAATCCCGCTCAGCAGCATTCGGCTATTCACTCACTGCTGTTCGGCATCTATAAGAACAGCCCAAACAGCAGCAAGTAGGCTGCCGGAGGTTCGGCTTAGCCCTGTGAATAGCTCACTTCACTTCAGGTCGGTCTTTCACTCGGCTGCCTACAGCAGCTTAGTGAATAGACCCCTATATACTACATCCACCAGGTCATTGATAAAGAGACTGAAAAGAACCAATCCGAATACTAGGCTTTCTGGAACACTGCTTTGGTCCAGTAGCAGTCTTTCCCTTTGAAAAGCACCCTCTGTTTTCTATCATTCAGCCTGATGTTTCTCAAAGAGGAAAGCACTTAAACATTGTGCAAGGAGGGGTGTCCACACACTGGCAGGCATCATTCCACATACCACTGACATCCAAGAGGACTTAAAGAACAGTCTTTATTCCTTTACTAAATTAACAACATTGGGAGGAATTTATCAAAATTGGAGCAGAAGAATCTGGAGCAGTTGCCTATGGCAACCAATCAGCTTCTCTCTTCAGTATGTTCAGTTAAGGGTTGAAAATGAAAGGTGGATGCTGATTGGTTGCCATGCACAGCTGCTCCAGATTCTGTATGTGTTATGGACTCGGTTCCAAATTTAGATCGGATCAAGGCTCCGTACTTATATCTGTCGCCTGGCCTGATTCAATAGAGTATACTCTCGGAGATAAAATGAAATCACGCCAACTCAGTCGGTGTTAAAATCACTTCTGCTTTAATGTTCTCCTTTTCAGGGTTTTTATTTAACAGGTGGACGTGTATATTTGAGCGTAGCATTGCAGAAAAGTATTTTAGTTTATATATTCTAGTTTATCATTGGTTAGATCCATTTCTGCATAACTTCCTGCCAAGATGTTTATAGATGTTTATATCTTTCGTCTTGGGTGCGTTGTCTGAAGAGGAGGCGCCAACTTGGTTCCTATTTCTGCTGCGTACTTCGGATCTGGGGGGGGGTGCTTAGCACCAATTTCTGAGCAAGGTTTTGAGGAAGGCAAACGAGCAAAAAGCAAATTAACATATATATTACAATTGTCTATTGAGATAGGCATTTTGTCATAATTGTACTTAACTACTTCCATTACATATGCTCCAGTATTGATAAATTCCACTTATTGTGTTTATCTTCATTTATATTGCAAGCCAATGTAAAATGTAACAGTTACACTTAAAAGTAACTCTCACTTTAGTTTTTGTGATGACATAAGGCCAAAGCATCATCCGTGACAAGCATTCAAGGTCTTGGTGATAAAAAGTTTATGGTCATGGTCATTACCCATGTATTACATTTTTCCCTAGTTCTTATGTCCTTATTTTCTGTATCAGCTATCGATTAAATAATGTCAAATGCTTTCCAAAAATGTAAACATCATCAACATTTCCATCATCTAGATTTGAACTAACCTCCTCATAAAAGACTAAGTTAGTTAAATATGGCCTATCTTTAATGAACGTATGCTGATTCTGTTTAAAAAAAAAATTCTCACTATATTTATACACTGGACATATTCCTTCAGCTGTTTTCTAAGATATGTGTACAAGTATGAGTTAATTTAATAAAAAGTTCAATAGGACCAGTTGCATAAATTTGGTGGGTACATCACATTACATCCTCATTAATTATTACACTAGATTAGAATACACTACAGAAAAGAGTAACAATCAGTGAATATTTTTTAAACAGTGTTTGCCATACAATTATGGCAAAATCTTTTCAAAGTGCCATTTTACTACATATCAGCTCAATAAATAAATTTAACAAAGCCATATAGTTACACAAAATATGAATTATTCACATATTATATATCATTTTATATTATTTCTATTAAAGTTTATTACTTTTTATGACTTTTTTAATCTGAATGTACATTTCTATAATTTCCTGTAAACTGTGAGTTTTAAATAGTTCACATTTTGCTGTTTCAGCCGATAACTTCAAGAATACACTGCCAAAAACAAAAAAATATTTTAAATAAAAGAAATGTGTGTTTTTGTGGATCTAGACATTTTATCCTGCATCATGTTTTCTTAATTCATTCATAAACAGGAGTCTCTAGACATGAAATATAAATCAATTATTTTTCACTGACCATTTTATTTTGATGATTGATTCAAAATAAATGTGTTTTTCCACTTTTGTATCTCGACTGTGTATGATTATCATAAGTTTAATTAAGAATTCTAAAAAGCACTGGGCACAGCTCTTATCATTCTATTCTACATTTCAGCATAACATGTACAATACATTTAAAAAAAAGTTGTTTATTAGAAACTTTCAATATGTTTCTAGAATAATTATAAGCAGAGGCTTACAAAACAATATAAAGCAAATGGACTGAATAAGAGAAGTTAAATATTAAATAATTGCTTAAAATAATGTAATGCTGTCTGGTAAAGCAGTTTAAAAGGCAGAATTATTATTTTAATTAGATCAAAACATTTTAAAAAGGTGTATTTATTTTATAAAAGAGAAATTATGTCATTCATTGATTTTTGTTGATCTAGTTACTCTTTTTTTGCACAATGGCTATTTGTGTTTCTTCTTAATCAGGGAAAACTACAGTGACTTTTCAAAAAATATGTAGTCTTTTACTGTACATACCTAAAATGCTTGAGCACATGTAAATTCCTTGTTACTACTACATTTATACAATGTAAGATTGGTGACAAGAGTAATAATAAACAAATTATACATTTGATATAAACAAACTAAATATTTTTTACAGACAAATATGAAAAACCAATTATTATTATTATTATTATCAACAAAAAGCTAAATGTGAACTGCCTTTCTGAAAATAATGTTGTGCATGCTGATAATTTGTGGTATTGAAATATATGAAAATATATGCAGAGGGTTTATGAAAACAACGTTTGAGAACAGATAGATGGATTTTTGCTAATTCCTTATTCCATGCAATACTTTACACAAGAATGTTTTTAATACACTCTACCTCGATTTCAGCTTTAAAGATAAACATGACTGAATTTCTTCCCCTCATCAGCCTAAATTCCGCTTGCAGGCTGGCAGGCAGCAGAACAAATTGTGATAATTGTGTTTAATTAAAAAGCCTAAATGGATTATCTGCAGGTAGGTTTGATTTATTAAACTAATCAATCAGATTACAGTGAATACATGGGCTGAAGTGTGGAATTAATTTGGAAAAGAGTGGTAAGACCTCTTTCCATCAACCTGCTAATTGTCCAAGATTTATTATGAGGATGCATCCTCAGAAAAGAGCATTTGTAAAATTTAGTCACATAGTATTTTCCTAAAGTGCTCTAATATCATCATATATAGCAAAGTGAGATATATGTCCTATTCTCAGAATAACAATCACTTTTTACATTAGTTCAGCAGCAAAAGTGTAAACATACAATAGATTTTTTTACCAATACAGCTTTTCCCAAAAAGTAATGTGTGTTTCGCACATTCTGTCTTAACAAGTCCGTGCTACTGCTAGGCGTAATTTATGTTTAAAAGAATTAGTGACATGCAAAGAAAACTAATGAGGACTGTGCTGATAGAATAGTTCAAGTAACACAGAATACATAACACAGCAAAATATTTTTTTCCAGTAGGCCAAAGATGGATCAACTATAATCATGATACAATGCAGCCATAGCTCCATCTGTTTTATCAAAGGTAAAAAAAAAACAGATTTTAAATTGTTAATCTTTATTTAATAGTGAATATGGGGGCTTGGTAAAAATAGAATTGCCACTGTTTAACTAAACGAGCAAGAAAAAAAATAAATGTAAACGCTGCAAATTATATATATCAAAGTTATAGAAAACTTATATGCTTTTTGTAGGATTAGCAATCATGTACTGTATTTCAAGTAGTAATAATCATTACAGAGCTATTGAACCTGTGGCCGAACCGCAAAATTCTTATTATTATTTACTATACAGGATTTATATAGCGCCAACAGTTTGCGCAGAGCTTTACAATATAAAATGAACAGTATATACGAT
>NW_017308334.1:2425-14415 GCF_000935625.1 Nanorana parkeri | reverse complement strand
GGAAAGATATATATATATATACACACACACACACACACACACACACACACACACACACACACACACATATGCTACACAGAGAGAGAGTATATAAATACATAGAAATATTTATCTCAGCTTGATGACTGCTATAAAAAAAAACAATAATAATTTGTAAGACAAGACACAGACAGTTTATTGTTTTTGGTGAACGGAACCTCAATCTTCTCAGGAAGTGTTTGGTAAAACCAAAGAGAAAATTAAAAACTTATTTTTTCAAGGTGTATGTAATTATTCAGGGTAATCTGGAACACTCATATGATATACAGTAAATTATGAAAATTCCCCTTACTTTGTATCAACCTACTTCACTTACAAGTATCCACTGCATTCATAGTTACAGAAAATGTGTGTGATGTCAGCATCTGGTGTGAAAAGGATTTGGTTTGCTCTGTTATGGTTATAATTTATATAAAGGCAAATATCTACTGGTTAAAAAAAATTATAATGCAGTTATAAGCAATCTTCCCTCATAGTCATTCTATCATTATATATACCATGTTTGGGTGAGAGAGAGAGCTGCAAATAGGGATCTGTGAACCATATGGTAAGTGTACCAAGTAGTATATGGAGGAATGAACAAATGCTGAACGTGTGCATTCACCATTCAATGCCAACTCTGCTCTATCATTCAAACAACCACATTAAACAGAGTAGACCAGTTTTCGGTCCTCCAGGGACAACGGGGGTTTTGCTATAAGCAGAATATTAATTAATAATAAAAGCTTATCCTCTTTATGAGAGCAACTGTGGGTCTTTGTATAAATGTGTGGGTATCAGGAATTATCAACAATCCCATCAGATTTAAATTTGGAGGATGGAAGCTGCAATCATATTGTCTAATTCTGCTTGGCAGCTATTGAGCAATACTAACAATTCCTACGAATGATAAATGAAGGTGTAGAATAATAAGAAACTGGCAACATATAGTAGCTGAGGTTTGAGCCATTTGTAAATACATAATATAAAAAATTACTCAGCTGGGGGTTCAGAGGTCACAGGACAGAGCAGGTCTGGGTGGCAGAAGTGCTGAAAGTGCCAGCTATCAGTGACAGTAGAGGCATGCAGGGACAAAAGCTTTCTCCAGAGTTTAAGCATTTACTGGAAGCTCAAGACACCAGACAGTAACAGGTTAGATTAGATTCAGCAGACTCAACTAGATGATTAACAGTGAGCTACTAGTAGCTAATAATAGCTAGCACTAGAGTGCTATTATGAGGGATCTTTTGCTGCCCCCATGTGCTCTTTATAATGCACTCATAATAAAATATGTAAATTACACAGCTGACCTCAGATGCTGGCATAGAAATTTTGATTTGTGATACCCAGTCCTCTCAGCAGGCTGTACTCTGTCCAGTAAATGTTAACTGGTTCCTTTTATAGAGATTTGAGATCCGTGCAGGTGCGGGTGCCCGTAGTACTCATACGCAGACAGGATGGATCATGTCTCTGTCTGAGGCGGGACACCCGCACCCAAAAGGGCCTGCACTTGGGGTGAGCGGTAGGGCGGTGTATGTCGGCGTACTCCCACAGAGAAGGATAGGGGCTGCGTACTAAAATCGCATGCAGCACCTGTCCTTCCCGGGAGCTGGCAGATACGGCCGTGCACGCAGCACGGAGCTGTACGTGCCGGCCTTTTCTCATGTGAATGAGGCCTTAGACTCATTATAATTCAGTGAATATGAATCCATCTCTTATAGAATACATTGTACATGTTAATAGTAATACATCCCAGTACATTTTACATGGTGGTCCTTTTTTTCCTCAGAAGACAGTTCACCCTTGGGGCTAAAACTTGTGAGTGATTTTCACGTAATGGGCATGGCCATATTTTTCAATGCATTGCAACATGCTACACTGTGGTGAAATGCAGCATGTAGATTTTGCTCCACTGTAAACCATGTGTTTTCTCTTACATTTTAGCTGCATTGAGCAATGTGCCTTGTACAACTGTCTCCTCAGTTGCAGCTGCATGCTGAGCATTTGTGCAAATTGTTGAAATTTCTTGAATTGTATAGGTCGTGAAGGAAAATATTGGCGATGAAAATATATATACATGATTTGATTTCAAGGTTTTTTTTTATGAATGAGCCAAATTAAGACACCCCTAAAGGTGATGTTCTTCTTGGGCACCTCTTCTCTGACATTGTCCCTAAAGTTCTCTAAACAAATGATAAAACTGTATGAAGATGGAAAATTGCTTAGTTAAAGTAAAACCATTCACTAAAATCCTATATAAGCTTTAACACTATAATGTCATTCCAAAAGTTGTTTTCAATCTTTTTCAATCTGCATTTTATTGAAAGAATACCTGGCATTTCTGCCATTAATGTCCTTGCTCTGGCATTTCCTGTTATGGGGTGACCAATATTTCCCAATTGTGTTCCTTTGTCACCCGGTCATATGAACTCCTGATGAAGACTGCGCAGGCATCGTCCACTGTTGTCACTATTGGGAAGATGGTCCAGAGCAATGCTGAAGCAAGTGCTTTTAGGGCCTGTTCACACGACGTCCGTTTTGTGTGCTGACCGGCTCCGTACGCTGCTGCACTCAAAATGCATCCCAATGTATCCCTATGTGTTTTATGGGCTCCAGTTCTCACGTGCGCAGTCCGTTCAGCTTATCACAGAAAAAATACTGCATGTCACATTTTGTCAGGTCCGGAAACGGTCCAGATACGCACGAACGCGCACGAAACGCAACGCAATGCAGCTAAGGGGGAAAAAAGAAAAAATTGTATTCTTGCTCCACTTATTATGATGTCATCAACGTTGACAAAAAATTAACTGTCAGCATCCGGACCGAAAACGCATCAAAAACACGTCAAAAAACGCACTGCATCAGCAGCTCCACGTCTGCTGATCAGCACATGATCAGGACCTGATCAGGACCTGATCTCATGTGAACAGGCCCTTAGACAGGAAGTGGCTGAAAGAGGCTGGTGAATACCAACAGGGATGAGATGCAGATAAGGATAAAAAAATACTGTGAAAATTAGTATTTTATGAAAAAAGGGCAAATGTTAAATAATACACACTGATTAAGAAAACTAATGTCCGATATGGTTTAGATACATTTTAAGCTATTAATTCAGTATATGTTACATTAGATTTTTCCACTTGTAAAATAAATACTTTGGGTACTATTTGCATATGTTCTTATAAAGTTGATGTACTTTGGTTTATTTAACAGGGACATGAATCCTAAAGTGGGCCACAGACAGATGATGGTCATCTGAATATAAACAATTTTGCAGCTGACATATTTTTTTAAAATCATGTAGCAAACATATACAGTATGTCCTAACTGCTTAAGCATGCATATTTATGCCTTATTGATGGGAAGGGGCAGCTAGACGACCACCAGCAGTCTAACAATAGCAACTGACCAAAAAATTCAACATGACTAATTGCTAGTCTTCCAGAGAAGGGTCAGCCAGTGATGTGTGCAGTGGTCTGCTTTTACCCACAGACCTGAAGAATATAGGAGTCTAGCTTAAACTAAATCAGTTAGCTCAAGCAACAATCATATCTTGTGTATAAGAAAATTAACCTGTGCTTTCCCCATGCAGGACATAGCATCGGTTTCAAAATAACACTAGCCCCATCAGCTGTTTACACTAACCTAATGGCATACCTAAGGTAGCGGCAATCTGTCCCAGGTACAGCCATTTAGTGGGTAATTTAGAACCATACCCCCTCATTGCTGCATTACCCACAGCTCTACAAGTATACCTCCAGCAGCCCTGACAGTCCTCAGATACAAAGGCAGCACAGAGCATACAAAAGCTCTCTTACTAAACGTTCACCTTGGCTCTGATGTGTCATAGAGGGAGAAGTTTTCAGAGCGAATGCTTAGGAGGACTTTCCTCACTCTGCTGCCTCTGAGATCTGGTAAGTGTTTTAATGGAAGCAGGGGGTTTTCTGTGTAAAAGGGGTTTTGTTTGCTGGTGGGGGTTTTGCTGGGGAAGAGGGGTTTGCTAAGAGAGTGGGGATTTGCTAAGGGAAGATGGCTTTACTGAAGGAGGGGGTTGTGTTAAGAGGGAAGGCTTCAGTGGAGCCGAAGGGGGTTATGCTGGGGGAGTGAGGAGTTTTGCTAGAGGAGTGAGGTTTTTTTTTGCCTTAGTGGGGGTTTTCTGTGAGATGGGAATGAATATTTGCCATTTAGTGCCACAATTGCCCATTTATTGTCTGCATATTGTCACAATTGCTTGTATGTTATCACATTTGCCAGTTTGTTGAACCAATTTAGTCACAGTTGCCCATTTGTTACCTGCATATTGCCGCATTCGCTCATATATTGTCACAATCGCCTGTTTGCATATTGTTACAATTGCCAATTTGTTGCCGTTATGCAGTTACTATTGCCCATTGGTTGCCCACATATTGTCCCGTTTATGCATGTTTTACCTGCATATTCTAACAGTACACTGATTTATTCCTGTATATTGTATAAAATTGCCCATTTGGTGCCCATGTATTATCAGGATAGCCAATTTTTGCCTATGAATTTAAAGTCACAGCTGCTAAGAGAGTTATTACTATAATGTAGTCCCCTGTAGGCCTCTCACTTTGAAAGCATTCTATTATCCTTATGTTTCACCATGTGCACTGCTAATAAAGTCTTACATTTTATTTTATTTAGGATGCCTGATTTGCTGTGGTGCACTATGTATGCCACTATTAAAACCTTTGATATTATGTTATTTAGCACACAGATAATTTGCCCTTGTTTCACCCGAGGGTATGGCACAGTGCTATTAAACCTTCAATTTTTTTTACCAACATGGTTGTATATAAAACATTCAGGTAAACAAAATCTCCACTATCTCCAATTTTGTCCTGCCTTTTATGTATTTATTTAGTTTCACGACTACTGTCTTAAATAATTGTGCTCTATAGAAGCATGGGATGGGGGTGCTAAAAAAGTAATTTGCCCTGGTTGTCAACTATGCTAGGTACACCATTGCACTTACACATCTCCCGCCCCCACACACACACGCTAAGGCTGGGTTCACACCTGGGCGTACCATAGGCGCGTTTTTTCTGCTCGTTTTTCATTTTTCAGCTCGTTTTTTAGCACGTTTTTTCGTTCAGTGAAATGCGCGTTCAACGCTCGTTTTTATACCTCCCTGGTGGTATGATTTATTTTTATTTTTCCTTTATTTTCTCTATCTTTTTTTCGGGGGTTTTTTTTTTTTAAACTTTCAAACTTCCCGCCGCTTCCGCCCCCCTGCGACTTGGCTGCTAGCAAGGGACTGAACCCAGAAGACGGCAGCGGCCGGAGGACATAGCGGGGATCGCGGACAAAGTCCTACGCTGTATTCCTGAGTGTGGCTCGGGGTTACTGCTTTGTTAACCCCGAGCCACACTCGGGAATACTGATGGATACGCGCGGAAAAACGCCCTAAAGAAGCTCCTGTACTTGTGCTGAAATACGCCCAGGTGTGAACCAGCACTAAGTCCCTGGTAGTGAGGAGAGGAAGCCGTGCATAAGTTCCAATCCAAAGGGCTGAGGACTGATCTCCCCTCCATGTGACAGTACTGAGTGCCTCAGTGTCAAAGCACTAGCATTTTCACATCGGAGGAAGGGAAGTAAGTCACGTGCTTCCAACATTCAGAAATGCCAGGTATTTATTTTCCCTCTTGGTAGTGTTGTTGGGTTATCATGGTAGTGTTGTTGGGTTATCAGTTAGAGACATTTCAACAGTGTAATCCACCCACTGTATTCCAGATTTGTTGTGTTGCGATTTTATTTAGTCATTTTGTGCCTAGATTGTTGCTTTATGGTTCCCTCAGTAAGTCATATTTGATTGCCTAGATGGAATAGATAGATACAGTAGGCCATTCTTATACATGCCAAGGGGTGCAAAATATGTAATTTGGTGATTGTCCTATGCCAGTGGTGGCAAACCTTGACACTCCAGCTGTTTTGGAACTACAAGTCCCATGAGGCATTGCAAGGCTCTGACAGCCACAGACATGACTCCCAGAGACAGGTGCATGTTGGGATTTGTAGTTTTGGAACAGCTGGAGTGCCAAGGTTCGCCACCACTGTCCTATGCCCATATCTGTCAGATTTAGCTGTACACCAAGCAGTTGGTCATACAAGTGTACCAAGTAGTTTCAAGATCAGGCTACAAACTCCCTATATCAACATACTTTATCACTGCTTTGGGTTAACTACAGGAATGCTTTCACTAGTTGCTCCACTACATCACCAAACTCATACCTTTCTACAACCATGTCTATGTTGAAAATAAAGAGATAAAGGGTATTTCTTCCTAAATAAATTAGTGTGTTGGAGCATGTAAAGACACATGACTGTACGTTACATAATATTCAGATGTTTATCCTAATATATTAAACATTCATATTATTTTTAGAACTGCGTATAGTAAGACTAAGAGAAAAATGTGGGCAGCTATGCTGACAGGGCTTGGATAACATATAAATGCAAAGTTTTGGTAAGAGAAGGTGAATGCTAAAACCTATTTGATATCATTTGATTACCAAAAACAAGTACCATCTATTGATTATAATTATGATGGTTGTTGTGGGAATGATGATTACAAGGCTTTGTGTTGTCTTTCCTTTTCCGCTATCATTCTTCATAAATGGATTGTTTTATAGATTGTTCGGACAGATAACATAATTTTGACAAATGCTCTTTTCCACCAGAGAAGATTAGCATGTGAGAGCAATCTACCATTTGTACCTGGGAAAATACATACCAAGGAAGCAATCTGAAGTTTCACACCAGCTCAGTGAACCAATTTTTCCTTTTAAGTCAATCAGTTTCCAATTTTTTCAATGTCCTACAACTGGTCTGATAATAATTTACATTCTAAATGTACATAGGAGCAACATTTTTATATTGCATATTTCATTTTATATTTTATTTCCTGTAATAGTTATAGTGCATAGGTTATCCTTTCAGGAAATTCTAGTTGAAGTCATTAGGGTTCATGTACTAAATTAATAGGTACTGTTCACGGAGGAGCCGAACGATTTTTGGGGGTGGGGTTTCTCCTTAAAAGTCCTACCAGACCTAAAGAGCCGGGTATGACTTTTGGGGGCAACCCCACATATTTTTTTTAACTTGGAGTCTCTCCTAACATTCCTACCAGACCTAATGGGTCTGGTATGGTTTGGGAGGGGGACCCCACGCTGTTTTGTTTTTCTTTACATTTTTTTATTGTTTTCTTAACTTTTTATAATTTTTCTTTTTTTACATTTATTAAAATCACGTTTTACCTTTTTTTTTTCTTTTGTTTACATTTTTTGCTCTGCTTGCTACCTTGGAGGTAGCAAGCATAATAGCCAAGCCGAATGCTGCTCAGTTGCATTTGGCTATTCACTCACTGCCATTCAGCCCCTATGAGAATAGGGGGGACTCCAGCGAGTGAACTGCCAGAGCATGTTCAGCTGACCAAAGCCAGCCCATATACGGTTGATTTTAGCCGGTGTACAGCTGAAATCAGCCGTACAGACCCGAAGTGAATAGCTGAACGCCGCTCAGCTCAGTTTACTTTCGGCTTGGTAATTCACTCGTCGGCCTTCAGCAGCTTAGTGAAAAGCCCTCAAGGTGTGCTGGTATCGCTTAACCCCTTCATGACTGAGGCCTTTTTTTCATTTTTTGCACCCATGTTATATTCCACATTTTAGGCCTGACAATTACTTATAAACCCCCAAACATTATATATTTTCTGAAAGCCAAGAACCTATAGAATAAAATAGTGGCAGTTGCAAATTTTTATGTTGCAAAATATTAGCGCAACTCCTTATCAAACCCCACAATTGAATACAAAATATACTTAAATGCCCCGAAACACAATAAAATACCCATTTTTTAATACAATATAAAAGATGAGGTTAAAACGAGTAAAAAGATACCCAAAATGAACATATAAATGGGGAAAGGAAGGTTTAATGAAAACTATGCAAAGTATTGTGAAGGAGGGTCCCCTACTCTTCTATATTAGCAAAAGGTACCAATTTCCCCAAGAAGGGGATGCCACCATTCCTTCAAAATATGTGACAGATATTTATAAAAATATATTTATTTGTAGAAATACTAAAAATATATATATATGACAAAACATATCCAATGATAATGTATAAAAAAAACACACACACATATATATGGCTGCATTCCGCTAAATATTTCTTGGTGGTATATTATGGAAAAACAGTATAGAGGCACACCGTGTAAAAGCCTTAATATTGTCAGATGGAAGAAAAAACTGGTATCAAGGATATATATTTAATTTTTTTCTCTTGCTTCAAGAATCTCCACATAGATGGAAAATATTGCCCTTATTCTTATTCCTTATTCCTTTAGATGAAGATCCAAAAAACTCAAAGAGAATTTGCCATCAAATATAACGAAAGCTCAGTAATAGCTGTAGTGGTTTCAGGAGATAGCACCATCTCGGCTTCTCTATTCGTTATGAATATAAGCCTTCACTGAAAATGTAAAGTCTCTTTTTTTCTTTTTTCTCCGCAGGAGACTCCAAATAAACAAGTTCTTGCTGGTGTACCAGATTAAAATTGCTTGCAAATAAGTGTTTCAGGCAAAAACACAGAGCGGCCTCAGCCGAAGCAGCCACATAGAGAAAACCTTCACTGAATGCCTATGACGCGTTTCACCCCCTCCCACACCGGGGCTTCATCAGAAGGGTGTTGTTCAGATCCCAGCACAGATATAAATGTAAAAGAAGGACTCCCACATCTAGAAAACATCCCAAATACACTAACCAAAAAAACCATGTGGGACCAATACATGACCAAACGTCATCATTAAATGATTTACAAATTATTAATCTAACCCCCTTCGTTTTTTCTAAAGATCAATTGAATTTAGTATCCAAAGGCCTGACTTTTTGTCCTGAAACACGCCCAGATAAGTTTGATATTATCAAAGATGTCAACCTTTTCGCCAGAAAATTATTACTAAAACAAATTCATGATAAAAGTAATAAACCATTAGGAGGAATCATAAAGGATTGGAAGGATTTCTCAAGGAGAGACTATCAGGCTCTGAGAGACCTCCAGGATTTATGGGCAGAAGGACATATCTCTGAGGAAGAAGAGGATATTTTTGAACACAGACCCCCCCAAAGTCTCTCACTTTAAACCAAAATCAACTACTTTTCCCCCACTATCACAAAATATTAATATTTGGAATTTTGTAAGAAGAGTCACTGAGGATATTTCAAAAAATGTATCACATTTAATAAAGAATGATCATTTAAAAGGAGAACTATGGGGTCAGTGTTTTTCCCCATAGTTCTCCTTAGGGTAACGGGAGGACACAACTAGCATCCTCCCGTTACCCTAAGCTCAGTATACCGCGAGCTACAACTCGCGGTATACTGAGACGCCGCAGCCAGAGCGGATCCCGACGTAGCTGACGGGATCCACCCAGCTGCATGAGTGACAGCTGGCTCTGCCTATCTAGAGGCAGAGCCAGCTGTACCCGCCCCCTCCCCCGTCCGTTCCGCCAGTCAGCGCTGGCAGATCGCAGCGGGGAGAGGGGAATCCAGCCCCTCCCCCTGTCACGGCAGAGAGCCGTGACAGGATGGAGGGGCGAGCGAACACGGTATGTGTTCGCTCACCTCCTGATCTACTAAGCCGACCTGTGACAGTCTCATTGTCACAGGTCGGCTAGAACTATGAGGTGAGTGAAAAGCACTCACCTCATAGTTCTCCATGAACAAAGAAATGCTTTAAAAACTTTACAACAAAACAAATAAATAATTCTAAAACCAGCTGATAAAGGGGGAAATGTAGTTATTATGACTAACATTTACTATACAGATATGGTGATTAGAATTCTAAACAATCGACAATGGTACCAACCTATTAGGGGAGGCACCCTTTAAAATCACCAACAACAACTATTCAATATCATTGATGAAGCACTGGAGAACAACACTATAGACAAAAATACCAGTAACTTCCTCAAAATTCAACATCCAAGAATCCCAGTAATATATGCCCTACCAAAAGTTCACAAAAATGCATCAAGTCCACCAGGCCGCCCAATAATATCCAGTTGTGGGGCTTTAACTGAAAATGTCAGTACATATGTGGACCATTTTTTACGCCCACATGTGGAAGCTCTTACATCATATGTAAAAGATACCCCTCGTTTAATATCTCAAATTAAAGACCTTGAAGTTCCAGAAGGAACTCTCCTGGTAGGCCTTGACGTTGAAGCCCTATACTCTTCCATACCTCATTTAAAAGGGATAGATGTTATAAAGAAAGTTTTAGCTTCTCTAGGAACATATGAACATAATCATAATACCTTTTTGATCCAACTTTTACAATTTATTCTAACTCATAATACTTTTTCTTTTGATAACAACCTCTACCCCCAGGTACAGCTATGGGAACACTTTGTGCTCCCTCATATGCTAACCTGTACCTGGGGGTATGGGAGGAAGACATCTGGTCCAGAGACGACTTGTCTATGTACCTGTGCCATGTACTATCCTGGCACAGGTACATAGACGATATCTTGATTCTCTGGATGGGAGGAAAGAAGCTTTTGGAAGATTTTGTTGAAGTCTTAAACTTCAACGATCTTAATCTTAAATTTACTATGAATATGAATGAATCAGAGTTGCCCTTTCTGGATATTTTCATCTGTAAAAGTGAAATAAACACACTGTAAACAAAGTTATATAGAAAGAACACTGCTGGGAACTCCCTATTAGAGGCCAGTAGTGCTCACCCTCAAAGCCTTAAAAACAGCATTCCATATGGACAATACCTTAGGGTAAGGCGAAATTGCAGCCTAGACAAGGATTTTGAACTTGAAGCCAAGAATTTAAGACATAGATTACAACAAAGAGGATACTCCGACAAAACCCTACAGAAAGAATACAATATAACCAAAGCCAATTATAGACCAAATTGGATTCAAAAAGAAAAAAACAATAAACAGAATGACCAACTCAGATTAATTTTTACATATAATAACCAGCATCAAGCAGTTAGGGACATATTAACCAAGCTTTGGCATTGCCTACTAAAGGATTCCAAAATGTCAAAGTTTCTACAGCAAAAACCAACAATAATTTATAAAAAATGTCCTTCTTTAAAAGATAAATTAATTTTAAAGAAGGACTCGTGTAAATATCCAGGCACCTACAAATGCCAAAAGTGCAAATTGTGCACCTTTATTCAAACAGGATCTGAGACCACTACCCCCAGTGGGCAAAATATTAAATGTAAACACTTCGCCAACTGTGAAACTAAGGGAGTCATATACCTGTTAACATGCACGTGACATGTTTTACATAGGGAAAACAAAAAGAATGCTAAAAAACAATCTCCGACCATATCTCTGATATTGGGGCACATGACCTTAGGTCCCCCATTGCCAGACATATGGTACATGCACATGGGGGGGAAAACCCAGGGACTTCGTTTCTTTGTTGTGGACAGAATCCATGTATCCAGTAGGGGGGGAGACTGGGACAAACTCCTGCTTCAAAGAGAATGCAAATGGATCCATTCCACCAGATCCTATGAAAAACCAGGAATTAATAAAGCCATCAACTTTAGCTGCTTTTTATGATTTGAGTCCCCCTTTTCTAGCTTTTATAATTTGAGTCCCATTCCAAACTGAAATTGTTTCTTTTCCTTCTATAAGAGTCATAGATTTGTATCTGTATAGGATACATATGTATAGTGAGAGAAATATCTGTCCTTCAATGTTAAATTATGAGGTATAGATCGCTGCATATGTTTTTCTTGCGTTGATCGGAATGTCATGGAGGACTCTGAAAGTTTAGAAATATTGAGGGAAAGTCCATAAAAAATCAACTATACACAAATAGTCAGTTGATTGGAGATTTTTATTTTTCAATATAAATAATTAAAATATAAATAATATTATAGAAACTGAATTTATATGTATCTAATTTTTTGTTCCAT
>NW_017308334.1:0-2139 GCF_000935625.1 Nanorana parkeri | reverse complement strand
TCGATTACCACTGATATTTTCTATTCACTTCCTCATAGATCTGGTCTATATATGTCCCCTTAATAGAACTTCATGACCCCTAAGTGTACCTCACCGGCTGCCCGTGATCCCTGAGGAGTATAGCGTGCTGTTCTCCGACGCGATCCCTCCATCTATTGTTGTTCGTGGCGGTTTACCTTCGACAGAATCAACCTCCTATATGATTTCGTTGCAGCTGCTTCATGTCATCTAGTTTTTGTTGCTTTGATTATACATCTGGCGAGGACATACATGTAAGCATCCAGTATATATCCAACTTTGATTCTTATTTTTTACTTTTATACTGTGTGTATAATCTTGCTGTTTTACACCAATGTAAACAAGTGATCTTATACGTGAGTTGGGTGCAGTTCCATGTTTCTAATATCCCTGTATACGGGTTTACCATCTTTATCATAGGAATACAGTTCTCCCGGAGATCTGCCTTCTTTCCCCTGAAGAAGCCCCTTCTGGGGGCGAAACATGTAGGGACCTATAGGAGCGTTTACATCATCTGAAAATAAGTTACCGTATATCTCGTAACCGCACGGTACTGTCACCTAACGGTGAACCTGCATATTCAATATGTATTTTTATTAATGATATATATTTTTATTGATGACATGATTTTGTACTTTATTTCTTGGTTCTAAACTATGTATACAACAATTTAGTGAATAAATGTTTTTCTAAGACTTTTATATACGAGGTCTGGACTGGTTTCTAAAAAGCCCCCTTTTCTCTCCCCACTGGGTCCTTGCACAGCCCACTGCGGAAACAATCTGTTCCTTTGTAATTTAAGAATTCATATATCTAGATGAGAGAACCAAAAAACCTTCACTGAACAACGCCCTTCTGATGAAGCCCCGGTGTGGGAGGGGGTGAAACGCGTCATAGGCGTTCAGTGAAGGTTTTTGCCTGAAACACTTATTTACAAGCAATTTGAATCTGCACCAGCAAGAACTTGTTTATTTGGAGTCTCCTGCGGAGAAAAAAAGAGACTTTACATTTTCAGTGAAGGCTTATATTCATAACGAATAGAGAAGCCGAGATGGTGCTGTCTCCTGAAACCACTACAGCTATTACTGAGCTTTCGTTATATGTGACGGCAACTTCTCTTTGAGTTTTTCAGGTCTTCATCTAAAGGAATAAGGATATCAAGTCTCTCTGCATCGTTCCAGCAAAGAAGACGTTGCCTGGCTTTCTCCTTTCCGTTTCATTATTGATCTCATTTTCTTTAACTACTTTGGAAGGGAAAACAAACCCCACGGAATTAATACAGGAATTCAGTTAAGGCAATGATCTATAATAACCAGCGTAAAGAGCCGAGGTAAAGCTATATCTCTTGAATTTCCTGTCTCCTCTAACCGGATGCAACTACAACTACAACAGTGGGAATATCACCTCTCCTCTCCAAAGTTGGTCTCCTAAATTTGATACATTATTTTGGATATGTTTTGTCATAAATATATTTTTAGTATTTCTACAAATAAATATATTTTTATAAATATGTCACATATTTTGAAGGAATGGTGGGATCCCCTTCTTGGGGAAATTTGTACCTTTTGCTAAGATACCCAAAATGCCCAGGTTAAAAATTGTGTGCGTCCGTGAAACGGCAAGAAACTTCAGTACCTTAAAAAGTCCATAGACGACGCTTTAAAATCCCCCACAGGTCAGCAATTTAGAGATATTCAAAAATACTGGCCTAAATATTATTGCTCTCACTCGGGCATGCGTGGCGATACCCAACAAGTGTAGCACGTTCATTGTTTTCATACGTAGGCGCACCCGACGCGTGTTTACGTGGCGACGCGCATGCTCGCGGGGGCAGGGGACTTTAAAACATTTTTTTATCTGTTATTTTTTTTAACTTTACTTCAATTGCTATCACATGGAGAGGCTTAGAAGCCCCCCATGTGATAGCAGATGGTGGTGACAGGTACTCTTTAAGGTGATGCTGGGGGTCCAAAAGACCCCCAGTGTCACCTTTACACTCCAAATAAGCTATTGAAGTGCAGATAGCACTTCAATAGCTTATAGCTGGGCTTCAGGCCTCATTTTTTCACAATTTAAGCCAGATGAATACTGGCATTGTCATCTTGGAATATGCCCATGCCA
>NW_017308333.1:222010-222266 GCF_000935625.1 Nanorana parkeri | reverse complement strand
CTTAAATTGTATTGTGACTGTAATGTCTTCCTTGTATTGTACAGCACTGCGCACACTGTTAGCGCTATATAAATCCTGTATAATAATAATGATATGAGCAGCGTGACTTTCATCTCTGAGATGTACGAGGCGCGCCGGCTCTCTCCCACAACACACCGCTGTAATGTGATGCAGCAGTCAGGGGCGGCCATGCTGCACGATGCATCAGTCTGTCCCAACAAGCGATCACATTTGTCCTCAGAGCATCCTCTGCCGG
>NW_017308333.1:185115-221238 GCF_000935625.1 Nanorana parkeri | reverse complement strand
GTCCCCCCTCCATGCAGCGTCCCCCCTCCATGCAGCGTCCCTTACTGTGTGCACTACACTTCACACAGAGCACCAGCCAGGCAGAGCGATGCCATGTACACCAGCCAGTGTCATATACAGAGTACAGGGGTCCTACTACAACGTCACACTGACACTGGGAGGGACCACAACACAATATATATGCAAAATTAAAGGTCCCGGGACACTGTCATCCTGATATCCGGGGTCCCGGGACACTGTCATCCTGGTATCCGGGGTCCCGGGACACTGTCATCCTGATATCCGGGGTCCCGGGACACTGTCATCCTGATATCCGGGGTCCCGGGACACTGTCATCCTGATATCCGGGGTCCCGGGACACTGTCATCCTGATATCCGGGGTCCCGGGACACTGTCATCCTGATATCCGGGGTCCCGGGACACTGTCATCCTGATATCCGGGGTCCCTCTATAGTGACACAATGATACGTGGGGCCCCCCAATACTGACACAATGATACGTGGGGACCCCCAATACTGACACACTGATATGTGGGGCCCCCCAATACTGACACACTGATATGTGGGGCCCCCCCAATACTGACACACTGATATGTGGGGCCCCCCAATAATGACACACTGATATGTGGGGCCCCCAATACTGACACACTGATATGTGGGGCCCCCAATACTGATACACTGCTGTGTGGGGCCCCCAATACTGACACACTGATATGTGGGGCCCCCCAATACTGACACACTGATATGTGGGCCCCCCAATACTGACACACTTATACGTGGGGCTGGCACACTTGTATGTGGGCCCCCCCCAATTCTGACACACTGATATGTGGGGGGCCCCCAATACTGACACACTGATATGTGGGGGGCCCCCAATACTGACACACTGATATGTGGGGGGCCCCCAATACTGACACACTGCTGTGTGGGGCCCCCAATACTGACACTGATATGAGTGAACAATGAGAAGCGGCGGATGATGATGATGCCGGTACACGGGCTGTACGGTGATGGATGTCAGTCTCCGAATATACACCGAGCTCCGTATACATATATACACAGCACCGACCTCCCCCTCACACCGGAACATAACAATCACCCCCATATTATACCCCTTCCCCGGATCCCCAACACTGACCACAGTCCGCTCCGTCCTCTGTCGGTGTGCAGGATAAGGGAGGCGGGGGATGGGGAGGAGGCAGGAAGAGGCGGGAGGAGGCCTCACCGTGACATCACCTCCGGGGGAGACCCGGGACTGACACCGGGGACCGCCACACTGCGGGGAGGGGGTATTCCTACACCCCACTATACAGGGGGAACCCCTATAGTACCGGATATAGCTACACCCCATTATACAAGCGGATCCCTAGCAGACACCCCAAAAATACCGGGGACCGAAACACTGCGGGGAGGGGGTATCCCTACACCCCACTATATAGGGGGACCCCCTATAGTACCGGATATAGCTACACCCCATTCTACAGGGGAACCCCCTACCACAGGCACCCCAAAAATACCGGGACCAAAAAACTGCGGAGGGGGGTACACACCCTGAATACCAACTGCGCCTCCTGCATAGGGGACCCCACCACAGAGACACCCATAATACTGGAGAGGTTCCTGCACCCCATTCTACAATGAGACCCCAATACAGAGACACCCATAGTTCCAGAGATGTCCCTACACCTTCATACAGGGGGACCCCTACCACAGACACCTCAAAAATGCCATGGACTGGAAAAAAACTGCGCGGGGGGAGATACACACCCCTGAATACCCCACCAAAGGACACCCCACCTTACCAGCCCCCTCTGACCACACCAAGCACCTCTATACAGAGGAGACCCCACCACACCAACCCTCTCTATACAGAGGAGACCCCACCAACCCCCTCTATACAGAGGAGACCCCACCAACCCCCTCTATATACAGAGGAGACCCCACCACACCAACCCCCTCTATACAGAGGAGACCCCACCAACCCCCTCTATACAGAGGAGACCCCACCACACCAAACCCCTCTATATAGAGGAGACCCCACCACACCAACCCTCTGTATACAGAGGAGACCCCACCACACCAACCCCCTCTATACAGAGGAGACCACACCACACCCCCTCTATACAGAGGAGATCCCACCACACCAACCCCCTCTATACAGAGGAGACCTCAACACACTGACACTTATACAGGAGAGACCATACCACAGTGAACCCTGTATGTAGAAGAGTCACAACCCCCTATATACAGAGGAGACCCCACCACACCAACCCCTATACAACCTCAAAAAAGTAGATTATTACATGCAATCAATAAAACAAGGATTGTACATAGAACAATATCGGACCTCTGAAAAGTACAAGCATGCATATGTACTCAGTACTTGGTTTGGGCCCCTTTTGCAGCACTTACTGCCATTACTTTTGCACGATATTCGAATTATTCGAGTTTCACCTGTATATACAGAGGAGACCCCACCACACCAACCCCCTATATACAGGTGAAACCTCACCATACTGACCCTTAAACAGGAGAGACCATTCAACACTAACCCCCTCTATGCAGAGGAGACGTCATCACAATGACACCATATATAGAAGACCACATTGCTCTACTATATACAAAGGAGACTCCACAAGACTAACCACATAAACAGAGGATACCCAACCGCACCAACCTTCCTATAGAGATGCCCACCTTACTGATCCCCCTATACAGATGACAAATCACCACACTGACCTCCACATATAGTTATAGAGGATACCCCCACGATGCTGAGCCCTGTATACAGAGGACACCCCACCACACTGACTTTCATATACAGAGATGGCCCCACCACACCAACCCCCTATATACAGAAAAGGCCCAACCACACTGACCCCATATACACAAAAGGATTTCCTCTACACTGACTTCTGTATACACAGGAAACCATCTCCACCACACTGACCCCCATGTACAGTGGCACCCTGTAACATTCATATATAGAGGAGACCAAACCACTGTTACTTCTCTATCCAGAGGATACCCCACCATACTGACCCCCCTTATACAGAGGAGACCCCACCGCACTGACCTCTGTATAGACAAGAAACCCCACACAATGACCTCTGTATAGAAAGGAGACACCTACCATACTGTCCCCATATATAAAGGAGACCCCCACCATACTCCCATATACAAAGGGGGCCCCACCTCACTGATTCTCATATACAGAAAAGGCCCCAGCACACAGACGGTCATATACAGAGGTGTCCTGACCATACTAACCTCCATACTGTATATAGAGGATACTCCACCACACTAACCCCCTTATACCAAGGAGACCCCATCGCACTGACCCCCTGCACACATAGGAGACCCAAAAAGTAGACATCACAGACATAGGGAGCAGGCCCCCAACACAGCCTGCTTGCCCTCTATTGTATGGAACAGCGGTTCTCAACCTGTGGGTCGTGACCCCGTCGAGGGTTGAATGACGATTTGCCAGGGGTCGCCCGGGAGTCTCCCGCTATTAGATAGCGGCTCCATCAGGTCCTCTTCTAGTGATTGACAGGGTGCAATAGCAAATTTGCTATTGGCTACTGCAAAGTAAAATAGCCAATAGGAATCTAGCTATGCATTTCTATGGTGGGTTGTTTTTTTTTGACGGCGTACGCCAGTGGTTCTCAAGCTGCGGGTCGCTGTGTGATTTCTGCTGTGCTAGGTGAGAGTCCTCCTCAGCCCTCTCGCAGCGCAGCAGTGTCAGTTCCCACCACGCCGCCAGATGTCGCTGCAGCAGCCGCGTCATCCCTAAAATGTTAACCTTTGGGGGGTCACCACAACTTGGCAAATATTACCAAGGGGTCCCGGCCCTAGAAAGGTTGAGAACCACTGGTATAGAAGATGCCACACCGTACATCTCTCTACCCCCATGAGACTAGCACACACATCCAGGGGAAAACTGAACACCAAGAACCCCACAAACTTTGCGATTAGACTTGACTTGCCAACAATGAGTTCCTAGCAAACATACAGAGAATCATGAAACACGCACATTTTGAAAGAGGAGTTACTGACATTGTGAACATTGCAAGAGTTTTTGGAGGCCCACCACTGATCATTCCTTTATGCTCCGTTAGCATATGCTCCACCACATCCAGAACCACTTGTGTATAGTGCAAATATAGTCTAATCCGTGGCATAACAATCGCCATAGCGACCCAGGCAGCCGCTATGGGGCACAGGGGGGCTCGGCCAGGACATCCTCCTGATGCCGTGCAGGCCGCCTGGGTCGCTATGGCATGTCACTGGCGGGTGTGAGGAGGAACGTGTCGCTGTTAGATCACTGACAACCTGTCAGTGACCTTTGCAACGATGCGTTCCTCCTCAAAGTCGCTGCTGTGTCAGTGATAGCCAGCAGCTGCGGAGGAGGAGGATGTTGGGCCTGGCAGCGGAAGAGGAGGTGGGGCCCGGCGACTGAAGAGGAGGCAGGGCTGGTGACGTCAGAGGAGGAGGGGCACGGCGATGGACGAGGAGACGGCCCGGCGATGGACGAGGAGACGGGGCCCTGTGCAGGAGGAGGCGGATCAGCGCTGACCGGTAAGAGGTGTGCAGGGGTGTGACCAGCCCACCTGAGACCCTGCAGAGCCCACCATAGAGAGTCTATGGTGGGCTTTGCAGGGTACTCTCAGGTGTTCTGTTTGGTTCTCCCCACAAAGTGTCGCGAGTTCACGCGCTACTGCGCATACGCGAGTCCCAGTCTTCCAGGTTGCCGGAAAACATGCGCATGCAACAGGACGGACGTACGAACGTGGAGCATAGGAAGTGACACGTATCTCCCTAATAGATGGCCCTATAAACTGGCTTGCCCAATGGGTCAGTGCCGAACGGTCCTCCAGCTTGTGTTCCTGTCAGTTTGATTACCTGTTGCCTTGACCCTGATTTCCTCGACTACACCTGATTGCTGCATGCCCCTGACCTCTGCTTGTTTCCTGGATTCACTTTTGTCTTCTCCCTTGGTACCGTGCTGACCGTCTGGCTTTGACCCCTGGCTTGTTTGACTTTGCTCCAGTTCCTGTTGCAGACCACGCTGACCTCTCAGCTGAACACCAGCCCTGCTCATCCTCCCAGGGACCCAGTTGCTGGACTACTACCAGACACAGTGTCTGAACACCTTGGCACCCGTGCTTCTCTCTGTCCACTCGCTCCCTGCCCCCACATCCAGGGGTGTGAGACAGGAGCCGCAAGGGAGGCCTTCTCAGCTAATCGGTCCTCCACCAGGTACGTGATACAAAGCCCCAGGAAAGAACCAAACCAAAAACATTGTAACGAACATTTCCACGTCAACATCAAAAATGTAGTCCCCATGCACCTTCAGAGGGACACCAAACACCAAGGCCTACAGAAGGACTAGCACATACTGTACATCAAGTTGAAACATCAAACAATTTATGCTGACACCCCTGTCTGAGTACAATCTATTCCATTTTCCAGACAACTTCAGTTTTCCTCCTTTTGTATCGAAACGCAAATGTTTGACCCAAACATTACCATACATAGGTTACTTACAATACATACGCTGAGTGGCCAGATTATTATGACCACCCCATCAGTACTTCGTTGGGCCACCTTTTGCCTTCAATCCTGCGGCTATTCTTCTTGGCATTGACTCCATGAGATGTTGAAAGGTGATGCGAGGAATCTGACGCCGCGCCTGATGAATAGCGATGTCCAGTTGTGTGAGATTTGATGGTTGTGGAACCAGCTGCCTGATGGCTCTTTCAACTTCGCCCCACAAATGCTGCAATTGGATTGAGATCTGGTGATTATGGGGGCCACCTAAGCAAGGTAAATTCTCCCTCATGTTCTTGAAACCACTCCTGCACAATACGAGCACCGTGGCATGGCGCATTGTCTTGTTGGAAGAAGCCATCTCAGTGGGATACGCCATCAACATGATAGGATGAACTTAATCACCAACGATACTTTGGTATGTGGTGCTATTCAGACGTTGTTCCACACGAATTAAAGTGCCCAAATCATGCCAGGAAAGCATGCCCCAAACCATAACACTGCCCCCACCAGCTTGAAGGGTTGTACTCATGCATGGGGGGTGCATGCTTTCATGCTGTTCCTGCCAAATTCTCACTGCCGTCTGCATGATGCAACTGGAAATGTGATTCATCGGACCACATGACTTTTTTCCAATGCTCGACTGTCCAATCCTTGTGTTCCTGTGCGAATTGGAGACGTTTTATCTTGTTAACTGCAGACAGCAAAAGTGTTGGAACAGGCCTTCGGCTTCCATATCCCATACGATGCAGTGTATGGCGAACAGTGCGTTCAGAGATCATTTGAGAGGATCCCTGATTAAGATCTGCAGTCATTTGATGCACTGTTGCCCTTCTGTTGTCTTGTACCAGTCTTGCCACTCTCCGTTCTGCCCTAACATTGACTAGTCGCTGACGGCCACAATTCGCACGTTCAGACCCAGATTTTCGGCTGACAGTCCAGTCTTTAAACACTTTAACAACAGCTGCTCTTGAACATTTAACGAATTCTGCTGTTTTGCTGATACTCGCTCCATGGCTCCGAGCGCCAACAATCATCCCACGTTCAAAGGCTGTTAAATCGCGTTGTTTACCCATATCTTCAGAAAAAAATCACTTCTACTGTCGTGGTAAACAACCTGCTTCCCTATTTATAATGGTCTGGCCCTCTAGCAACTTCAGTGCCAAATTATAGCTAATTTGCCTACAGTACCCCATCAGGGAGACATCTCATATAACCAGACATTCTAGGGTAGAACTTGTCTGCAGTTATAGAGACCTGCAAACATCTGTCCGCAAACCACTGACATGTGCATACGTTGTTTGCACGAGAGCTGACCTTTAGGTTGCCTAATACATTATACAACAAACAGAAACCTTTTAAAGCAAAGGGCTTTAAAGTCTTTCCAGAGCCTACAAGGTCCCCTGATCCTCCAGTGGGTGTCATCTGCACACCTAGGACCTCCAAAAAAAGACCCTTATTGAATCTTTAAAGTGAGTGGTTGGTTAGGTGGATGAGTCTAGCAGCTGCATTCATGATAGACTGAAGGGGGAGGAGCCTGTGCAGAGGTAAGCCAATGAGGAGGGAGTTGCAATAGTCAAGACGGGAGATAACAAGGGAGCGGAGATCCCAAACCTTCTACTTTAGAACACCCAAATACTCGGTGCTCCAATTAAAACTTTCATGGTAGACCTACACATTTCGTTGGAGAATCCAACCAACCCTCGTAGAAAGGGGGACATGGCCGGAAATATCAGACATTTTGGGGACATGGTTTGAAAGTAGCAGATCTTTACTGGAATGACTGCATATGGTCCCCTAAATAGTGCTGACTTGGTCTGGTCACATACTCAGAGATTGTGTCATAGCACAGAACTATGGTAATACATGGGCAATCATGGCAAGACACTAACAGTCATGACAACACGTGACAAAATCTTCGGCAGACATGACATGAGCAACACCCGGGCCGCGATCTCCCTCATCGATCCATCACCCACCCTGCCATATTGACAGTCTTCTTCTGGGTCCGGCTACTATAGCGGAAGTAGATCAATTTTGGCTGACAGCTCTTGGAGGAACATGTCATTTTGCATATGTCTACCTGTGGCACTTTCCTCCTCCCTTCTGCGTTGACCTAAACTTGCTAGATGAGCAGAGCCCACCTTATACAATGACATTTTTCGTGCTGTCAACTGAAGGTGACCACATCAGACCTGAACTTTTTGCAGTTGCCGATCGGCCATGAGTGTCATGAAGGCCGAACACTCCAATACACAGCACACCTAGCGTTGCCTGGGAAGATTCTCTAGCTAGAGTTACAGCAAACTGTGGGCTGCCTGAACCTACCGGGGTTCAAACTTATTACAGACAGGCCTAGGCACCTCCAGATTCCAGCCACGCGATTATCTGTCCTCGGGGGGAACCGTTTTATTAACGTGTTGGCGGGAGCAGCATCTGCGACAGCTGTGGAGATGGCGGCCATTCCTCTGTTACCGCGTGTATGGAGAAGACAAATAGCCGCGTTTCAGCTTAGGCAAGGGCTTTTCCGCGTGAAGTCTGGTACGCCGAAATCCAATCTTATTTCTCTCTAGAAGAGCCAAGCAGGAAAATGGAGCATGTTACAAAACAAGGGTAATAAAATCAGTTTTGGAAATGGAACTTGCAGCTGCTCTCAAAATTGTAGCAGACAAACAGGGGTGTAACTAGAAATCACAGGGCCCCATAGCAAAAAATTTTATGGGGCCCCCGTGATTTCTAGTTATACCCCTTGCAGAGCCCACTTGAGATCCCACCTGAGGGTGAACCTGCAGAGCCCACCATAGACACTCTACAGACCACGGGCCCAGCCTCCTCCTCCACTGCCGGGTCCAGCCTGCTCCAACGCCGCTGCTGGCTCTTATTGACTCCGGGGAGAAGGAACACGCTGCTGCACAGGTGTACAGACACGGGAACTCATCTCATGGATGGTGGGAGCCCCTCATAATGAGCACAGCAGGTGTACAGACCCGGGAACTCAGCACAGGGATGGTGGGGGCTCCTCATAATGGGCACAGCAAGTGTACAGACCCGGGAGCTCAGCACAGGGATGGTGGGAGCCCCTCATAATGAGCACAGCAGGCGTACAGCCCCGGGAACTCAGCACAGGGATGGTGGGGGCTCCTCATAATGGGCACAGCAAGTGTACAGACCCGGGAGCTCAGCACAGGGATGGTGGGAGCCCCTCATAATGAGCACAGCAGGCGTACAGCCCCGGGAACTCAGCACAGGGATGGTGGGGGCTCCTCATAATGGGCACAGCAAGTGTACAGACCCGGGAGCTCAGCACAGGGATGGTGGGAGCCCCTCATAATGAGCACAGCAGGCGTACAGCCCCGGGAACTCAGCACAGGGATGGTGGGGGCTCCTCATAATGGGCACAGCAAGTGTACAGACCCGGGAGCTCAGCACAGGGATGGTGGGAGCCCCTCATAATGAGCACAGCAGGCGTACAGCCCCGGGAACTCAGCACAGGGATGGTGGGGGCTCCTCATAATGGGCACAGCAAGTGTACAGACCCGGGAGCTCAGCACAGGGATGGTGGGAGCCCCTCATAATGAGCACAGCAGGCGTACAGCCCCGGGAACTCAGCACAGGGATGGTGGGGGCTCCTCATAATGGGCACAGCAAGTGTACAGACCCGGGAGCTCAGCACAGGGATGGTGGGAGCCCCTCATAATGAGCACAGCAGGCGTACAGCCCCGGGAACTCAGCACAGGGATGGTGGGGGCTCCTCATAATGGGCACAGCAAGTGTACAGACCCGGGAGCTCAGCACAGGGATGGTGGGAGCCCCTCATAATGAGCACAGCAGGCGTACAGCCCCGGGAACTCAGCACAGGGATGGTGGGGGCTCCTCATAATGGGCACAGCAAGTGTACAGACCCGGGAGCTCAGCACAGGGATGGTGGGAGCCCCTCATAATGAGCACAGCAGGCGTACAGCCCCGGGAACTCAGCACAGGGATGGTGGGGGCTCCTCATAATGGGCACAGCAAGTGTACAGACCCGGGAGCTCAGCACAGGGATGGTGGGAGCCCCTCATAATGAGCACAGCAGGCGTACAGCCCCGGGAACTCAGCACAGGGATGGTGGGGGCTCCTCATAATGGGCACAGCAAGTGTACAGACCCGGGAGCTCAGCACAGGGATGGTGGGAGCTCCTCATAATGGGCACAGCGGGTGTACAAACCCAGCACAGAGATATCTACCATTAGAGTTCCTGAGAGATAGAAGAGACTGTCAGGGGGTTTAATTCTCCAGCATCTTCCAAAAACTGAATACATCCATTTGCAGAGGACTAACCCATTAAAATATATACACCCAATCACTAAAATCTCATATATACGTTTTTACATAATAATGTTATTTCAAAAGCCTTGTAAATGGCTTTTGAAATAACATTATTATGTAAAAACGTATATATGAGATTTTAGTAATTGGGTGTATATATTTTAATGGGTTAGTTTCAGTTTGCAGCTTTCATTAAAATAACCTCTGGTGATCCTGCAATGAAGGTCCTTGTTCAGGCACTTCCTGTTATAAGGTGATGATGCTTCCTGTTATAAGGTGACAACAATCTGTCCTTGTCCTCCAATAGTGCTGCTGCGTTGTCACCTTGCTGGAGGCTACATATGACCGTTTCAACGCATATTAGTCCGGCTGGAGTGCATGTATGCAGGAAGTGGCTGCAAAGAGACTTCATGAGATCAGCAGCACTAAGATAAAAACAAAGGACGATGGTTACAACTGTATTTTTATTGATAAATAAATGTCAATCAATACAGGGTTATATCTACTTAAATTCTTCTGTGTATAGGACGGAGGAAAGAAAAATGATATAAAAGGCGCTTTCTTTATAACTGTCTGGGACACGATAAGGTTGCCGCAGGAGATTTTTGGAGATTACTTTGCCTTTTAGCACAAAACTGTCCCGCCTGGAGCGTCTCGGCTTTGGAATCTTCGCTGGTGGTACGATACTGGGGACCACACACGCCGGTGTAATCCTCCTGACTGTCCTCCTAGCTGACTCTTCACAATCCCCGGCGGGGAGGGGGGAGCAGCTAATAAAGGGCGAATTCTCCTCCGCAACTCCTGCTCTGTCTACATCAAGGCCGCGCGTGTTCCCAAAGCCGGGAGGGGATGCGTCAGCCGAAGCCAAAGCTGGCACGGAGCACCCTGGAAGCATTTGGTGCATTAAGTGGATTACACAGCCGCAGCATACCAATGACTGACTAGTCTACAGGTACAGCGCCGTCTGTACAATACCCAGCGCTTCCCTGGAGGAGGCAGACCATCTCAAAGCTTCATTAAAGGCCCAGACCACCCAAAAGCGCCATTTTATTATAGGTGGAGCCTGGTGGGCTTGGATGCTCCAAAGTGAGCTCCCACTACCATAGGTAGACCTGGGAGTTCTGAGCGTGCTGGCAGGGCCGGATTTCCCACAAGGCCAACCAAGCCCCGGCCTCGGGGCAGCAGGGAGCAGAGGGGCAGCAGGGGTGTGGAATTCCTATCTCCCGACGCCCAGGACATGGAGTTCCGAGCGCCGGGCGGGTAGTTGTTTTCTACATTTAGTCTTGTTTTGGGCAAGCAGGGCTAAATGTACAGCGGGGAAGCCGCCGCTTGTTTTGTACAAGTGATCTCGGCGATGTTGCCGAGATCATTTGTATGCAGGTCTGCCATTCTCCATGGGGGGGGGGTTTGTAGGGCAGCCACAGCGTCCCAGGTTGCTAAAAGCTCTTAGCAAACTGTGACCCTCTGCCTGGCGTCCCGCCCAGCTCAGTGATGTCACCAGTTGCCTAGAGCTGTGCGGGACGCTCTCCATTATATCAATGAACATCCAGCACGGAGGGAACCCTTCATAGAAGCTAGTGCGGTGATAGTGCTACCGCTGCTAAATGACAGATCCCAGGTCTGCTGTTGTTTTGTAAGCGGATGGCAGGGGGCATTTCGTGCCTCAGTAGAGAGACCACTGCTTCCACATGGAGAGCGAGGGTCCTTCTCTGCAGCATGCTGGTAGGTGACAGGTTGGTGAGTTTCCACTCTGAATGTGTCTGCTTCCTTAAGAAAATGAATGGTAAGGGCTTCATTTATAAAACGTCCACCCAACGTATGGGCATTTCAGGCCTCTGTAGAGAGGCTACTGCTTCCACGTGGAGAGCAAGGCTCCTTACCTGTAGTACACTGGTAGGGGTCAGCCTCTTTTGCTCTGAATGTGGCTGCTTCCTTAAAGTGCCATTAAAGTCACCCATCGTATAGCCAGTTGGATGCCCTGGAACAGCTGAGAAAGCGTTGGAATGCTTCACCCATTGGCGGTCACACATTCCACCGCCAAAAAACAGGGCGGGATTACGTTAAAATGTGTGACCACGTCACCGGTCATACATTCCAACGTAGTCACATACTTTGATAGAACACCTGCACATTGCATGAAAAATACAGCATATCTGATGCTGGCTCCACCTTAACGTATGTCATGCGCGGTCACCTTTCTGTAGCTCCGCCCCCTGTATATGCTGCAAGAATCTGTGTTCTGAAGCCTGCTGATGACACAGGTGCGAGCCTCATAGATACACACACTGGATGCCGTAGCAGATGCACAATATATGAACAATGGCACATAATGCGGCCTCTGGGTGATATCATACAATACGGGCTCATCAGTCCACAAAGCTGTGCTCAGGAAGTGCTGGCAGACGTACACACCACCGTTTCCCGGCCAGAACCTCAGCCGCACTGCTGGAAATCCAGATGCTGGGATTTAGGAATGTGTCCCAGACCGGATCAGGTGCTGCACACACAACGGGCGCTGAGGAATGACATGGGAAAAGAGGATATAAACATTAACCCTTCATCGCCACTCCTGGTACCAGATACCATCAGCACTGGACAGCTCCTCCGTATCCCACCTGCTCCATCCCATCAAATGTACCCCACAGGGCCAGATATTTGACTATCAGCTCCTCCTGAAGAAAGCATAGTGACAGAACGCGTCGACTGTGACATCATCACGTGTCCAATGAGGTGAAGGGATGAATATGAAAATAGAGTTACTCTGTAATTGCTTCTCTTGTCTTTATCTTTGGCGTTCTGTGATTGACGAAACTCCTGACCACAAGAGATCAAGCAAAAATATTCCAAGAAGTCACGCCAGTATGAGGTCACAAAAAGTCCCCAGGAAGTCACCGGCGTCTGACCGGGAGAAAAACGCGTGACTTAAATATCTAGAGAAGAGCTTATAGTCTGGGGTTCTGTTCTCTGTACTGCAGTATGTGCCAATATAGATTTTGCCTCACCGACTAATAGAGGACGGGTAACTGTATACCTAAAATCCGGGACACTGAGGCGCTTTCCCTAACGTTGCCACAGGTTGGGTAGATGGCGCTTTTAGACTTACGCTGGCTATACCTCGGTGTTGGTAATTGCCCCATTCTCTGATCTCCTCCCTGATGATTGAACCTGAAAGCCAAGCTGATTGCATCACTTCCAGGTGCCCCGTTCTCTGATCTCCTCCCCGATGATTGAACCTGAAAGCCAAGCTGATTGCATCACTTCCAGGTGCCCCGTTCTCTGATCTCCTCCCCGATGATTGAACCTGAAAGCCAAGCTGATTGCATCACGTCCAGGTCCTCAGCTGTCACTCCCGGGCTACAGAAGCCAAGGAAGAGGCAGATAAAGCATGATATGTACGTGATCAGCTTCTTTGAAGTGCAAAGGTGACATTAGGGGTCTAATAGTTGCTTGGTGGCGTGAGCTGTGAATACAGTCGCTGCTTAAGCCACAGCAGAGGTCGGGTAGGGAGGTGGTGTGAGATGACGGAGCCAGAATTTATTGGGCTATGTCCCATTGCAACACAGGACCACTCTTGATGCGCTTCGTGCTGGGTATGTCTGTTGTGGATGGCGTTTGTCTACATTTAGATGTCAATGCTTCCACGCTTGTGTAGTAGCAGTAAAATGTTATTACCTTCCTGCCGCTTCTGCACATGTGCCTGGTAGTGGCGGCATTTTGGGTCTTCCCAAAGACTCTACACTACCCCCAGAGTAGACCTGACATTCAGTGACAGTGTTGCTTGTCTACTCCAACCAGCAGAGATCATTGGAGATATGGACTATTAGCTCCCAGCACAGGAAGTCTCCCGTCAGCTTATAGCCACCTATGAGATAGCACATTATGGGTGACACGTTCTCTTTAAGGTGACATTTGCTGTCTATCAGGGAATCTCTGTGGCCATGCAATTCACAAGTTCTCCCATCTTGGCATCGGCACCTGCCATGGCTGTCCCATGCCCAGATGGAGGCCCAGGATACATGGCCGGGGGAAGGGGGGGGGAGGGTTTGGTTGGGCAGGGAGGCGCACCTTCTGCAGAGCATTGAAGTGATTGGGCTGGGCGGCTTTAGAACACAAAGCTGACAGTCTGCTTGTGTGACTATAGCAGTCAGGAGGGTGTTTAAAAGCTTGTGCTGTTGCCAGCACAAGCCTTACATTGGTGGCAGCAGTGACAGGGTTAAACCATTAGAATAAAAGCTGACGGTTGTAATCGCTGCATGTGATATAAGAAGAGAATTAATATCCTGAATACCAACCTGACGCCAGGCAGATTACAATGTTATATTCACTATAGTGACATTTTATTGGACAGGCTGTAAGCAGATAAGAGATGCATCTGTGAAAAGAAGGTGAGAGCGCCACCTGCTGGATGACAAAGGAAGTGCAAAGTATCAATAAACAATATTTTCCTAATGATCACAACTGAGGAAAGCGTATAATTTGTATTTTGTAGCCCCAATCAGCATACATATTGAAAATATACCCTAATTATGTTTATGTCATTACAGTATATTATACAAAACTACAGGTTGGGTAGATGGCGCTTTTCGACCTAAGCTGGCTATACCTCGGTGTTGGAAGTTGCCCCGTTCTCTGATTTCCTCCCCCATGATTGAACCTGAAAGCGCTGCTGATTGCATCACGTCCGGCTTCTCAGCTGTCACTCCCGGGCTACAGAAGCCAAGGAAGAAGCAGATCAAGCATGATATGTACGTGGTCAGCTTCTTTGAAGTGCAGAGGTGACATTAGGGGTCTAATAGTTGCTTGGTGGCGTGAGCTGTGAATACTATTGGCTGCTTACTATTCACTATAGTGACATTATTTTGGAGAGGCTGTAAGCAGATAAGAGAGGCATCTGTATAAAGAAAGTGAATGTGCCACCTGCTGGCAGACAAAGGAAGTGCTAAGTATCAATAAACCTATTTAATATTTATCTGTTTAAGCGGAGATTATGTTGAAATAAAATGTATTATTATCAGGTTTTTTTTTCATGCAGAATACAAAAAGGAAAAAATATGTTTAAAAAATGAATACTGACATATTTAAGTCTGACCTCCGTCCTTCCCTTCAGTCTTCTATCTGACCTCCGGCCTTCCCTTCAGTCTTCTATCTGACCTCCGTCCTCCCCTTCAGTCTTCTATCTGACCTCCGTCCTTCCCTTCAGTCTTCTATCTGACCTCCGTCCTCCCCTTCAGTCTTGCACAGTTGTACCGGCTCCTCTTCTCTTCCTCTGATATCACTGCACACTGGGAGCTTCTCACAATATGCATTAGAAGCTGCAGCAAGTTAGATAGAGCTCCGCCCCATTCCCTGGCTGGCTGGAGGACGTCCTGTGTCATCTAGTGCTTTCCTCCCAAGCCTGACTGTCCCTGGCCCCGCCCCTTTCATTCACTGCATTTCGGTTCTTTCAGTCATGAAGGCTCAGCATCCCATGTGGACGTGACTTAGGGTTGTCTGTATTCAAATGAACGCCCACTCCCCCACACTGACACCCACCCATCATGTAGAGTTGCCACCTGTCCGGGATTCACCAGGACAGTCCGGGTTTTGAATGCTGTGTCCGGGTTTCATGGCAGCAGAAACCCGGACATAAGATGTCAGGCAGACGGGGGCAACCAAAATTAGGATAGGGGCTACTGACCCGCCCACTGAAAATAGTCTTAGGTGTGATATTTACATATGAAAAAGCCACGACTCATTCTCCCCAAAAAATGTCCGCACGTCGCTAGAGTGTTCGGGTTTCACTCGAAGAAAAGGTGGCAACCCTATCACCAAGGCATTTTGCTATGTGCATAACTCCTCCCAAGGGCCAGCACATTGCTTGCATCAGGACTGAGAGATCTTGAGAGGAGGACTGAGGCACGGTGCTGTGATGTTTGGAGGAAGCTTTGTACAGCACCCCGCCGGCCCCTCCCACCAGCCATGATCTGCCTGCATTGCATAAAGAAGCTCAGAGACCCAGCGATGATGTCACTGGGAATAAAATACAGTATGTAATAAAAATGGAAAGATTGACCTTGCATTGACTTTGATGAGGGGGAACCATGGAAGGCAAAATCACAGCAGGATAAATGTCAGCTTTAAAGCCGACCTATGAGGTGAGTAAAAAAATATCACTGATCCTCATAGTTCTAGCCGACCTGTGACAATGAGACTGTCACATGTCGGCTCAGTAGATCGGGAGGTGAGCGAACACATACCGTCGCTCGCTCACTTCTCGATCTCCCTGCAGAGAGCAGAGTAACAGTCACTGCTCTCTGCAGGGAGATACAGAATGCTGAAAAAAACATCTGTTCCCCATGACAGCAGAACGACCAGCTGTACCCGCCCCCTCCCCCGTCCGTTCCGCCAGTCAGCGCTGGCAGATCAGAGCAGGGAGAGGGGAATCCAGCCCCTCCCCTGTCAGGGCAGAGAGCCGTGACAGGATCGAGAGGTGAGCGAACGCCGGTATGTGTTCGCTCACTTCCCGATCTACTGAGCCGACAGTCTCATTGTCACAGGTCGGCTAGAACTACGAGGTGAGTGAAAAGCACCCCCCCCCGCCCCCCCTCATAGTTCTCCTTTAAGCTCATTGGGCTATACAATGTAATTGTGAGGTTTGTGGCCATCTTGATTTCTGATGGACTATAGGAAGGTTTGGACATGTGACCGACGCTCTTCCATGTGCGCAGTCACACACGCACGCTTCTTTCTCCTAAGCTCTAGCTATGGAGATTTCTTCTGATCACACATAAGAGGGATTCTCAGAATCTGGAGTAGTGGGGATTATGTGTAATATGGCGGCCGGGATCTCCGGCGTCATTTTCTTCTTTGAATGCCGCTGATCTTCCCTCTCTGCAGTCCGCTGGGTGTGACATTCGCTACAGACAACGTACAACTCAGTTCCTCTTCGCTCCCGCTATCTAGAAGTCATGTGTGTCCTGCTGATCCAGCGGCTTCACTGCTTTCTAACTTCCTGGCCTGGAACAGCTATAGCCGGACCTCGCTTTCCCGGTCTGCGTTCCGGTTCTGGGTCGTAAAGCGATCAGGCTGCAACATTGTAACTTTGCGGCGAGTCTCAAGGCGAGAATCTGTGAACACAGCCAAGAACGGCGCAAGATTTACATGATCGTGTTATCTCTGTGTCAGGCATCTCAGTCCAGGAAGTAGATGGTGACCCTGGATGATGCCAGAACAAAGATGGTGCCGTCTGTCTGGAAATAAATGAATGATGGCATGATCTCCGTGGGATGCCTGAAACATGTTAACACCCTTCATGTACTTAAAGGTTTCAGTCGTGTCCCCCCTTTACCCTCGCTCCTCAAGACTGGACATGGTAACTTCCTGCAGTCTCTGCCTACTGGAGTATTATAAGACTAATAGGGGGTCAGTGTTTTTCCCCATAGTTCTCCTAAGGGTAACGGGAGGACACAAACTAGCGTCCTCCCATCACCCTAAGCTCAGTATATAGTGGGCTACAGCTCGCGGTATACTGAGACGCTGCAGCCGGGACGGATCCCGACAATGCTGTTGATTGCTGCGTGATTGACAGCTAACTCTTCCTATCTAGAGGCAGAGCCAGCTGTGCCCGCCCCCTCCCCCGTTCGTTCCTCCAGTCAACGCTGTAGGATCGGAGCAGGGGGGGGGGGGAATCCCTGCGGGGAGCCGTGAGTGACGGTCACGACTCCCTGCAGGGAGATGGTCGAGAAGTGAGCGAGCGCCGGTATGTGTTCGCTCACTTCCCGATCTATTGAGCCGACGTGTGACCGCTTCATTGTCACAGGTCGGCTAGAACTATGAGGATGAGTGAAAATCACTCACCTCATAGTTCTCCTTTAACAACCACCAGCTCCATACCAGTGTCTGCTTGCACGGCACCGGGGCCCCTAGATGGCGCCGACGAGGGTCTGATCACAGCCAAATATTTCATAAGGTTTCTGGGACATCATTGAAACAAATTAACATTGAGCTCATCCCATCCACCTGAATGAGAAATGTCCTCAGCGGTGACATCATTTGTGTAATTGGAAGATCAGGAAGTATGAGGATGAGACTTTCCAGGGGAAGAAGGAACACGTGGAGGACATACAGGATCTGCTCATTAGGGAACGGACTTAGGTCTTATCAGAACCATTATCGGGAGGATTAGAACCTGATCCGCATTCAGGAAACGTGTTCCACAAGAAGAACCTCACCGGTCTCTGTCTGTACCTGGGCTGGTTACTATGTACAAGTATGAGGGTCCTGCGTCACAGAGCTCACAGTCTAATAGAGACCGGAAGGTGTGAGGGGAGGGCCCAGGTCCTTGGACCTTTTAGACTGATAGGGACCAGAATGTATACGAGCCCTTGACATTCGAACTTATATACAGTAGAACTTTGAAAATTAAATGTCACATTTTTGAAGGCTTATATGCAAGTTATTGGCCATAAAAGGTGTTTGGGGGTCCGGGTACTGCCCTGGGGGACATGTATGGGGATTCGGGTACTGCCCTGGGGGACATGTATGGGGAGTCGGGTACTGCCCTGGGGGACATGTATGGGGAGTCGGGTACTGCCCTGGGGGACATGTATGGGGATTCGGGTACTGCCCTGGGGGACATGTATGGGGAGTCGGGAACTGCCCTGGGGGACATGTATGGGGAGTTGGGTACTGCCCCGGGGGACATGTATGGGGAGTCGGGTACTGCTCTGGGAGACATGTATGGTGGCCCGGTACTGCCCTGGGGCTCTGGGGGACATGTATGGGGGTCCGGGTACTGCTCTGGGGGACATGTATGGGGGTCCGGGTACTGCTCTGGGGGACATGTATGGGGGTCCGGGTACTGCTCTGGGGGACATGTATGGGGCTCCGGGTACTGCTCTGGGGGACATGTATGGGGCTCCGGGTACTGCCCTGGGGGACAGGAATCAATGAGAAAAACACTTGTAAAAAAATACAGTTTTTAAAGGCGCAGTCATTTTAACATCACTTAAAGTGAAACAATAGAAATGAAAAATGCCATTAAATATGGTGCCTGGGGGGTCCCCTTACCCTGCCTGTAAAGTGGCGGATCTGTACGATGTATAGAACCTGCTGTCGCAAAACTGACATTTGTAAGGGGGGAAAAAAACGCGTGCAGTTCCCCCTCCAAAACAATACCAGGCCCTTTAGGTCTGGTAGGAATGTTAGGAGGGACCCCAAGTTACAATTTTAAAAAAAAGTGTGGGGTTCCCCCCCAAAGTCATACCAGGACCTTAAGGTCTGATAGGAATTTTAAGGAGGAACCTCACCCCCAAAAGTGGGGGAAAAACACATGGGTTTCCCCCTAAAATTCCATACCAGACCCTTGATCCGAGCATAGGCCTGGCAGGACGAGTGAGCGCCCCCTCCCTGCGATACCAGGCCACATGCCCCTGGCACTGGTAGGGTGCTTTTCCAGGGTCACCCCTGGAAAAGCACATTGTCTACCCCTACCCATTCACTAAAGGGTTAAATTCAATGTTTAAAAAAGAGGCCAGACTTTAGAAAAAAATCCTTTAATTTATAAAAAAGTTTTTGACAAGTCAATTATTATAAAGCCCCCCCTCCCCCCAAAAAAGGATCCACCAACGTAATCCAGGGTCAATCACGACGTCCAGCATTGTCCACGGTGGCGACGACTCAACGACTCTCTGATCAATGTCTAAACAATGTTACTTTGTATCTCTCTATCTCTCCTCTGATCAATGTTTATAAACAATGTTACTTTGTATCTCTCTATCTCTCTCTCTGACCAATGTCTAAACAATGTTACTTTGTATCTCTCTATCTCTCCTCTGATCAATGTTTATAAACAATGTTACTTTGTATCTCTCTATCTCTCTCTCTGACCAATGTTTATAAACAATGTTACTTTGTATCTCTCTATCTCCCCTCTGATCAATGTTTATATATAATGTTACTTTGTATCTCTCTAGCTCCCCTCTTATCAATGTTTATAAACAATGTTACTTTGTATCTCTCTATCTCCCCTCTGATCAATGTTTATAAACAATGTTACTTTGTATCTCTCTATCTCCCTCTGATCAATGTTTATAAACAATGTTACTTTGTATCTTTCCATCTCCCCTCTGATCAATGTTTATAAACAATGTTACTTTGTATCTCTCCATCTTCCTCTGATCAATGTTTATAAACAATGTTACTTTGTATCTATCTATCTCCCCTCTGATCAATGTTTATAAACAATGTTACTTTGTATCTCTCTATCTCCCTCTGATCTGATGGTGCTTGGCGGTCGAACAGCCCACCGAACGCCCTGATAGTTTGTGTGTTCGCCAAACACACGAACTATCAAACATCGAGCCTAACACTAATCTTCAGTACAATGCAGATATGAGGAGCAGTAATCTGGTATTTCTCTCTTCTCTGTGCTGAAGAAATATTTACATCTCAGTCGGGGAATAATGTCATTTTACATAAACAGTGCCAGGTGACGGCTGGACTTCCTCCATGTATACAGATCTTGCATGGAGTTAAGTCGCATGATGATAACACGATAAATCTCCTCTGATCTCCAGCCGGACTATAAATAGGAACCTGTTACAGAACTGAGTAAGTGGATTCCTGGGAGTTCCAGGATGTCGTATTTATAATGTCACCTCATACCGTCACCATATACTGACTGGACTGTACTGCCGTCCTTTCCTGCACGCTCCACCATCATCATTATTATACCAACCACGAATGTTTACCAGTTCAACTCTCACCTCCTATGGACCAGAGACATCCTTCTATGGGCCCCTTTATTTACCACTAACATTGCCATTGCGCAAGATAACAAACTAACACATGTAATATTTTTTTAGGACAAGCAAGACTTTCTTTCAGTGATATTGTCTTGCAAAAAATTATTTATTTTTAGTACAATTAATAAACAAAAAAAGTAACAGCGTTAAAGAAAATTCACTTTTCTATCTCCCCTCTGATCAATGTGTATAAACAATGTTACTTTATATCTCTCTATCTCCCTCTGATCAATGTGTATAAACAATGTTACTTTGTATCTCTCTATCTCTCTCTGATCAATGTTTATAAACAATGTTACTTTGTATCTCTCCATCTGATCAATGTTTATATACAATGTTACTTTGTATCTCTCTCTGATCAATGTTTATAAACAATGTGACTTTGTATCTCTCTATCTCCCTCTGATCAATGTTTATAAGCAATGTTACTTTGTATCTCTATCTCCCTCTGATCAATGTGTATAAACAATGTTACTTTGTATCTCTCTATCTCTCTCTGATCAATGTTTATATACAATGTTACTTTGTATCTCTCTATCTCTCTCTGATCAATGTTTATAAACAATGTGACTTTGTATCTCTCTATCTCTCCCTCTGATCAATGTTCATAAACAATGTGACTTTGTATCTCTCCATCTCCCTCTGAGCAATGTTCATAAACAATGTTACTTTGTATCTCTCCATCTCCCTCTGAACAAAAAATACACTTATTGAACTTTATGCACTGCGGCATTGACATGCGTTACCTTATGTAAAAAAATGAAGGCATGTTGAGTTTTTATGCCACGCACATTTATAATGGAAAAGGGCATACAGAGAACAATTGTTTTCTTTGTGTCTTTGAGCTGAGCCTGCGTTGATGAATCCACAATGAAGCCGGCACTCAAGTGTAACCCCAGCCAACTTAACTGTTTATAAAAGCATCCCCGTCTCCATCCGGCTTTGTGTCATGTGCTGCGTTGCTCACACCTGGGTGACACGCTCGCTATAAGAGGATCAGCCAGTTTACACAACACGCGGCCACCTTTCTGGAACGGACCAGAATTGCTCACTGCATCCTGGGAGTCGTAGTCTGTAACCTGCAATGGTGCACAGAGCGCAGGCCAGCCCAGAGGAGGGGATGGGGACTACAAATCCCATAATGCACCTCTTAATCCTACCTGAACCCTCCTGAGCTTTAAATATCCAGGCAGGGCAGAGGAGCAGAGAGACACAGCGGAGGCGGCTCAGCTCAGGTAGGGGCACCAAGCTTTTATTTCTCTCTCTGTAGCATCTGCTGTTCCTGCAAATGATTATAACTTTCAGCTCTACTACAACTACGGATTTGGACACATTCGAATGCTTTAGTGTTAATATCTGTATGTAGTTTTTTGTGGTCTTCACAATGAATATTCGTTCGTAAACTCACCCAAAACTAACGAAAATTCGGATTTCGTCCAAATCCGAGACCCGAACCGAATTGAATCTCGAATCCGATTTCCGAATCCCGAAATAACTAAATATCTGAACCAAATTTTTCCACAGCTTACATGTCTAGAATGGAGCTCCTCAAACAAATTTTGCTTGTTCAAGAAAAGGTATCCGCGCAGTTCCTTCAGTTTTTCTGTGACTACAGTCGCAATTGATCATTGATTTGTTCAGATTCATCATTTGAGAATTGAGTGAACATTCCAAAATTTTTTTTTCTCAAACAATATTCCGCTGGTGTATGGCCAGCTTTAGATGTTTCCTGCATTTCCAGTGTGAACCTGGACTAGTGGCAGATCCTTATACTTCCTTTACTTATTAATAATATCCTATAAAATATATATATATTTAGCTAATTGCTCACTGCATCCTGGGAGTCGTAGTCTGTAACCTGCAATGGTGCACAGAGCGCAGGCCAGCCCAGAGGAGGGGATGGGGACTACAAATCCCATAATGCACCTCTTAATCCTACCTGAACCCTCCTGAGCTTTAAATATCCAGGCAGGGCAGAGGAGCAGAGAGACACAGCGGAGGCGGCTCAGCTCAGGTAGGGGCACCAAGCTTTTATTTCTCTCTCTGTAGCATCTGCTGTTCCTGCAAATGATTATAACTTTCAGCTCTACTACAACTACGGATTTGGACACATTCGAATGCTTTAGTGTTAATATCTGTATGTAGTTTTTTGTGGTCTTCACAATGAATATTCGTTCGTAAACTCACCCAAAACTAACGAAAATTCGGATTTCGTCCAAATCCGAGACCCGAACCGAATTGAATCTCGAATCCGATTTCCGAATCCCGAAATAACTAAATATCTGAACCAAATTTTTCCACAGCTTACATGTCTAGAATGGAGCTCCTCAAACAAATTTTGCTTGTTCAAGAAAAGGTATCCGCGCAGTTCCTTCAGTTTTTCTGTGACTACAGTCGCAATTGATCATTGATTTGTTCAGATTCATCATTTGAGAATTGAGTGAACATTCCAAAATTTTTTTTTCTCAAACAATATTCCGCTGGTGTATGGCCAGCTTTAGATGTTTCCTGCATTTCCAGTGTGAACCTGGACTAGTGGCAGATCCTTATACTTCCTTTACTTATTAATAATATCCTATAAAATATATATATATTTAGCAAAAGTATTCTATATTTACGTATAATAGAAATTGTGAAAAAGAAAAAATAGAAATTGTAAAAAAAAGTATTGTTTTCTTTTAAGTATAATATCAACAGATATTGTAGCCATTTTAGTTGAATGTCAGAATAAGTGGAATTTGGGTGTTTCCTTGTTTCGTTTTCTCCTTTTATATTTCTTTCTTTCAGCTCATTCTTGATTGACAGAACATTGGCCGATTGTAATTGTTAGTATCATTATTATTTTGTATTATTATAGTATTGATATTATAATTAGGAGGGGTTACAATTTCAATACAGTTCATAACAACTTTACATTTGTAGATTTGAGGCAATAAATGCATATATACAGTATATATATTATACTGTGTATTTAAGCTATTACTTTTATAGTTTACTGACAGGTCAAAATAAAATAAAAAACACATTCAGTACATCTCTAGACATGTGCGATTCGTTTTTTTCCAAATCAAAATTCATACAAGTTTTCTGAACTTCGGACATTTGGACACATCCGAATTTCTGAATCCCAATGCGTCCGAATTGGGACATGTGACTTTTATGTCCAATCAGATGTGTTTTTCGGTTTAATGCATCCGAATGGGTCTGAACACAAATTTACGTTACAACAACATGGGAGCCATATACAGTATATACATATAATACTAAAGCTGAGGCTCCTAGACCCAAATGGCATTCGGGAGTCGAAATTCTGAATTGCAGTGGGGAGCTCCAGAATACCATTTGTGTCTGGGAGCCTCAGCTTTAGTAATATATGTAGATGGTTTCCAGACCCGAATGCCGTTCAGGAGCTCCCCAATGCAATTCGTAAATTCGAATCCCGAATGCCATTCGGGTCTGGGAGATTCGGCTTTAGTATTAATATCTGTATATGGTTTTCTGTGGTATTTGCAACAAATAATTGTAAACTCATCTGAAACTAACAAAAATCCAGATTTCGTATTTCGAATCCAAAACCCGAATCCCAGGTACTATAGAAATCCCCCAGTAGATGGACAACATGCTTTTAATTTAATAGGCCTCAAATTCAGAGGATACAAGGCAACCACAAGGAGAAGAGAGGTGCCAAGAGGCGGTCATGCTGGCAGCAATTTAATTAGCATTACAAGAACAAATATGTGGTATCTGTGGTCAGTGCTTCTCTGAGACAAGTCCTCCTGCTTCACTAAAGGCCCTCTCAAATGTAAAGACTTGCTGCAGGGCAGGCCACTACCTCCAGAGCATATTGGACAAGCTGTAGTCAGGGCAGTGGCCCATCATGGACTCTTAGTATGTGGGGTCCTCCTTGCTTTTTAGCATTTCTGTATCAGTCCAGGAACTAACATAGTCAGAGATCATAAGTTTCAGGTGCTGCCTATGATTAGCACCAGTAGTCGAGTCTGGCTGCTGTGTCTTGAATTGATTGAGGGGATTCCTCTTCTGCCATCATCCCCTCAATCAAGGATCAGCAAGAGCAGCAGCCTCAGCATGGCTTGACATAGGTTCTTGGTCTGCAGAGGCATAACTGCCCCCATTGAGAAATGCTGCAGAGAGGCACCATGGAAGCACTTCGTCAAAGTGGCGCATTTTGTGCTCCCTCTGGGATGGCATTAGGAGATCAGTGCTTTGTTTTTTTTTACTGGGAATCCAGTAGTGGGAAAGCTCCTTACTGGTCCCTCTCCTTGATCACCTAAGTATGTAGATCCTTTTGTTGTAATTGGAAGATAAGGACCCCATGTGCCACAAATGTCTAGCAGCTGTGGTCCCAGATTCCTAATTGTCACTGAGGACTACATCGTCTTCCAACTGCTCACCCCACCCATGTATAATTCCCCATGTTTGGGAAGGGTAAGAAGCTAGTCTGCCTTCCTCCTCCCCTGCAGCCTCCTAAGCCTCCTCCCCTGACTCCTCTTTGGGTTCCTGCTACCTCTATGTTTCAGGCATGGAAGCAGTAGACAGAGGCTCCTGGTTGCTTTTCAATCCCCCTATTCCTCCAGCTACTGTGCCTCTAATGCATGATCTATCAGGCCGCACAGCATGCATTCAAAGAGAAACAATAAGTGATGTGCAGCCACTGCTGCGGTAAATAGCTTCCAACTCCCCAGAGCCTGTTCTCATCCCATACTTGCAAAGGTACTAGGTGATCACCTGCAGCTGCTACTGTAACCTTTGCAGAGTATTTAGGCTGTAATTCCAGTGCGTGAGGTAGCATATCAATTTCTTGGTAGGCAGCTGGTGTTGGTGTTGCATTTCTGTCAGATGACCAGGCCGGGTAGGAGGGCTGATGGCCGGGTAGGAGTGCTGAAAGTGTGTGCAAACCTTCCTGGTATGGCAAAGCATGTTTAGGAATTCAGGGTATTTTGACTGGAAGTGCTACTCTATGAGGTTTAAGACATGGGCCAGGCAAGGCACATGTGCGAGGTTCCCCATGCAAATAGTGGACATCAGGTCAGTGCCATCACATACGACCTTGCTGGTTTTCTGCTAGTGCGGGATAAGCCGCTTCCCTGCCTGGGCCTGGAGAAATGACAGTAGCTCTTGCCTGACGTGGCTACTTACCCCCAGGCATACAAGCTGCAGCATTCCAAGGCAATGTTTTGGCTCTGATGTTGCATAAGCTCTGAGGCACTTGGGGGAGCCCGCTGGTCCTGATGCTACTTGGAGGATGTGGCGAATGAGGAGGAGAAGGAAGAGCTCATGGAGCCACCACCAGCTACAAATGAAGTATGCAGTAAATTATATCTAGCATTGCTGCCTATGCTTACTGGACCAGGTGTCTGCCGCCAACAGCATTGTCCAGTGACACGTTTTCCTCCAAGTAAAGGTAGAAAGCGGGGATGGCCTTTTGGGAAAAGTAATGGCAGCTGGATTCTTGTCACGCTGGGGCATGAACTGGCACAAAGTTGCTTTCTCCACCAGTTTGGATGGGAGTAGTTGTAGCGCCAGCAGCTTTGCTATGCTGGCATTAAGACACTGGGCATACTTCTTCAACTTTTTTTTCTTGCAACAGAAACTAAGAAAGGGAAACCAAACAAGTCTGCCTTGCGTTCGTTAGGTGCTGCTCCCACCGATATCTGTGTTGCTGAACCACGTGCTTGTGCATAACAATCGTACCCAAGTGGGTGTTATGCAGATCACAATGCTGTTATCAGCAGCAGACACAGTAAAAAGGCCCACACTTCATATGTGGCTGGACTGGCATTGGCGGTAGCAGCGACGTTTGGGGTAGTGCCACCAGAGTGATTTGGACGGCTGCTGCCTGCTGTTCTCTGCAAGGTGCTCCTGCCCCTCAAAAACCTTCTCACTCCCTGCTCCTATGTGTATCCCTCTAAGCTCTCCTCCTCTCCCCTTTGGGGCACCCATGTGCAGTCTGCAACCTTATCCTCCACAATCTCCTCTTCACTGGAGACTACTTTTAATCGAGCTCCAGCTGATGCATATTCTCTGTCTCTTGGTGCACCCATATCTGCTGTCCCATACCTTTAGCATAACTAAGCCACGCTCTTCCTCTATGATCATCCCTCTATCTTTCTCTATGTCAGAAGAGAGTATTGCTTGCACATCACTCAAATCTTCCCCCTGCTGCCATTGTGGTTTGTTATGGTCAAATAATCCTGCAACGTTCTCAGTTTTTGGGGCTCTGGTGGAATTAGGTGAGGAGTTGAAGAGAATGAATCCGTAATGCTGGCAGACAACTGTCTGCACTGCACTTGAGAGGATGTAGGTGTGGAAGGTTTTGTCAGTCAGTCAACTATCTGCTGGGTCTGCTGTGACTGCAGGGACTGCTGAGACAATTTGGTGGAAAAAAGGAAGATTTGCTCTATCACCAGTTTGTGCAGCCCTACAACTGCTGCCTTTTGCAGGACCTGTTCGCTCCCTTCTACTGCCATATGCAGCACCTCTGTCTCTCTTTGTAGTATTTTTTGGAATGTGAATGTAATGCCTAGCTTATACTGAATGGTGATAGGGGGATGAATGTGTGGTGCTTTTGGTGTACACTAGTTACCGCAAAGGACTGTGGCTGCATAAAAAGGGTAGCTCCAACAAAGATCTGCCTTGAATCCAAGGTGGCTTCGAACCCAAGCCTCATCCCTACTGATCAGGATGCCAATGCAGTGGTAGAGAGTTCAGAAGAGCACATTGATACAGTGGCCATAAGAACTTAGGTATGTGTTGGAGCTGAAAGTGGGGTCTTATGTGTTGGTGCAGTGGTGTAGAGTGGGGATTATGTGTTGGTGTGGTGGTAAAGAATGGTGTCCTATGCAATGGGGCATTGAGTAGGGTCTTATGTGTTGGTGCGGTGGAGGAGAGTGGGGTCTTATGTGTTGGAGCAGAGAGTGAGGTCTTGCGTGTCAGAGGGTTGGTGGAGAGTGGGGACTTATGCATTGCTGGAGTGGTGGACAGTGGGGTCTTATGCATTGCTGGAGTGGTGGAGAGTGGGGTCTTATGTGTTGGTGCAGTGGCAAAGAATGGTGTCCTATGCGTTGGGGCATTGAGTGGGGTGCTATGTGTAGGTGCGGTGGTGGAGAGTGGGGTCTGATGTGTTGGTGTGGTGGCAAAGAATGGTGTCCTATGCGTTGAAGCATTGAGTGGGGTGCTTTGTGTCGGTGCGGTGGTGGAGAATGGGGGTTTATGTTTTGCGGCAGAGAGTGAGGTCTTACGTGCCAGTGCGTTTGGTGGAGAGTGGGGTCTTAAGCATTGGTGGAGTGGTGGAGAGTGGGGTCTTATGCATTGGTGGAGTGTTGTAGAGTGGGGTCTTATGCATTGCTGGAGTGGTGGAGAGTGGGGTCTTATGTGTTGGTGCAGTGCCAAAGAATGGTGTTCTATGCGTTGGGGCATTGAGTGGGGTGCTATGTGTCGGTGCGGTGGTGGAGAATGGGGACTTATGCGTTGAGGCAGAGAGTGAGGTCTTACGTGCCAGTGCGCTGGTGGAGAGTGGGTTCCTAAGCATTGGTGGAGAGTGGGGTCTTATGTATTGGTGGAGTGGTGGAGAGTGGGGTCTTATGCATTGGTGGAGTGGGGGAGAGGGGGGTCTTATGCATTGGTTTCTTATACATTGGTGGAGTGGTGGAGAGTGGGGTCTTATGTATTGGTGGAGTGGTGGAGATTGGGGTCTTAAGCATTGGTCGAGTGGTGGAGAGTGGGGTCTTATGTATTGGTGGAGTGGTGGAGAGTGGGGTCTTATGCATTGGTGGAGTGGTGAGGAGTGGGGTCTTATGTATTGGTGCAGTGGCAATGAGACGTTTCTAATGTCAGTTCCTGGAGTGGATGATATAAACTGCATACAGCTATCATTGTGCCTGTCAAACCGCATCTCAGAGTTGACTAAAGCCCTTTATAAAAATAAATGTTAAAGAGACACCCACTATACTCAATTCTGGTGGCCAAAGGGGTGAATTAAACCAAATCATTCAAGTACACCTCGTTCTCTTAGTCAGTCCATATGCTTCAGCAGCTGTCAGTTTATATCCATCCCATTCTTTGTCAATGGTTGTCTATTGCAAGGAGTAACGCACCCCCTGCGATGACCTATTCAGGTAGTTTAATATTTAGTAGACTGAACGCCTACTGTCTCCTGGGACCCCACTGCTCTCCTACACGCCTGCAGGCCGCTACACACCTCTGGATCGATTCCTCCGGGACCCCTGCACCTCAACTGCCTCCACTCAACAGCAAGTACTTGTGCCATTGCACTGCAGCTTAAACCTTAGTGACTGTATAACTAAGTGCCGTGGAGTAGCTCTTGTGCTCCATCTAGTGGACTGTTGGGAGATCACATCATTGACTCTAAATAAGGCTGTTACACTCCTGAATTTCAGTTATCATTCCTAACCATTACAAATTGAGGGTATTATACCAAGATAGGGAATATGCTGTAATATCCCTTCTTCCTTTTTTGTTTCTTTTGGCTGTGATGCTTGAACCCTAACTCCCCGTTAAGATTGGGAGTGAAACCAGGGTTTCGTCTGAGTAGCCTCCGCAGTTGCGATCCACAAACGCCGAAACTACCCCAGGTGTTACAATGGGACATGTGACTTTTATGTCCAATCAGATGTGTTTTTCGGTTTAATGCATCCGAATGGGTCTGAACACAAATTTACGTTACAACAACATGGGAGCCATATACAGTATATACATATAATACTAAAGCTGAGGCTCCTAGACCCAAATGGCATTCGGGAGTCGAAATTCTGAATTGCAGTGGGGAGCTCCAGAATACCATTTGTGTCTGGGAGCCTCAGCTTTAGTAATATATGTAGATGGTTTCCAGACCCGAATGCCGTTCAGGAGCTCCCCAATGCAATTCGTAAATTCGAATCCCGAATGCCATTCGGGTCTGGGAGATTCGGCTTTAGTATTAATATCTGTATATGGTTTTCTGTGGTATTTGCAACAAATAATTGTAAACTCATCTGAAACTAACAAAAATCCAGATTTCGTATTTCGAATCCAAAACCCGAATCCCAGGTACTATAGAAATCCCCCAGTAGATGGACAACATGCTTTTAATTTAATAGGCCTCAAATTCAGAGGATACAAGGCAACCACAAGGAGAAGAGAGGTGCCAAGAGGCGGTCATGCTGGCAGCAATTTAATTAGCATTACAAGAACAAATATGTGGTATCTGTGGTCAGTGCTTCTCTGAGACAAGTCCTCCTGCTTCACTAAAGGCCCTCTCAAATGTAAAGACTTGCTGCAGGGCAGGCCACTACCTCCAGAGCATATTGGACAAGCTGTAGTCAGGGCAGTGGCCCATCATGGACTCTTAGTATGTGGGGTCCTCCTTGCTTTTTAGCATTTCTGTATCAGTCCAGGAACTAACATAGTCAGAGATCATAAGTTTCAGGTGCTGCCTATGATTAGCACCAGTAGTCGAGTCTGGCTGCTGTGTCTTGAATTGATTGAGGGGATTCCTCTTCTGCCATCATCCCCTCAATCAAGGATCAGCAAGAGCAGCAGCCTCAGCATGGCTTGACATAGGTTCTTGGTCTGCAGAGGCATAACTGCCCCCATTGAGAAATGCTGCAGAGAGGCACCATGGAAGCACTTCGTCAAAGTGGCGCATTTTGTGCTCCCTCTGGGATGGCATTAGGAGATCAGTGCTTTGTTTTTTTTTACTGGGAATCCAGTAGTGGGAAAGCTCCTTACTGGTCCCTCTCCTTGATCACCTAAGTATGTAGATCCTTTTGTTGTAATTGGAAGATAAGGACCCCATGTGCCACAAATGTCTAGCAGCTGTGGTCCCAGATTCCTAATTGTCACTGAGGACTACATCGTCTTCCAACTGCTCACCCCACCCATGTATAATTCCCCATGTTTGGGAAGGGTAAGAAGCTAGTCTGCCTTCCTCCTCCCCTGCAGCCTCCTAAGCCTCCTCCCCTGACTCCTCTTTGGGTTCCTGCTACCTCTATGTTTCAGGCATGGAAGCAGTAGACAGAGGCTCCTGGTTGCTTTTCAATCCCCCTATTCCTCCAGCTACTGTGCCTCTAATGCATGATCTATCAGGCCGCACAGCATGCATTCAAAGAGAAACAATAAGTGATGTGCAGCCACTGCTGCGGTAAATAGCTTCCAACTCCCCAGAGCCTGTTCTCATCCCATACTTGCAAAGGTACTAGGTGATCACCTGCAGCTGCTACTGTAACCTTTGCAGAGTATTTAGGCTGTAATTCCAGTGCGTGAGGTAGCATATCAATTTCTTGGTAGGCAGCTGGTGTTGGTGTTGCATTTCTGTCAGATGACCAGGCCGGGTAGGAGGGCTGATGGCCGGGTAGGAGTGCTGAAAGTGTGTGCAAACCTTCCTGGTATGGCAAAGCATGTTTAGGAATTCAGGGTATTTTGACTGGAAGTGCTACTCTATGAGGTTTAAGACATGGGCCAGGCAAGGCACATGTGCGAGGTTCCCCATGCAAATAGTGGACATCAGGTCAGTGCCATCACATACGACCTTGCTGGTTTTCTGCTAGTGCGGGATAAGCCGCTTCCCTGCCTGGGCCTGGAGAAATGACAGTAGCTCTTGCCTGACGTGGCTACTTACCCCCAGGCATACAAGCTGCAGCATTCCAAGGCAATGTTTTGGCTCTGATGTTGCATAAGCTCTGAGGCACTTGGGGGAGCCCGCTGGTCCTGATGCTACTTGGAGGATGTGGCGAATGAGGAGGAGAAGGAAGAGCTCATGGAGCCACCACCAGCTACAAATGAAGTATGCAGTAAATTATATCTAGCATTGCTGCCTATGCTTACTGGACCAGGTGTCTGCCGCCAACAGCATTGTCCAGTGACACGTTTTCCTCCAAGTAAAGGTAGAAAGCGGGGATGGCCTTTTGGGAAAAGTAATGGCAGCTGGATTCTTGTCACGCTGGGGCATGAACTGGCACAAAGTTGCTTTCTCCACCAGTTTGGATGGGAGTAGTTGTAGCGCCAGCAGCTTTGCTATGCTGGCATTAAGACACTGGGCATACTTCTTCAACTTTTTTTTCTTGCAACAGAAACTAAGAAAGGGAAACCAAACAAGTCTGCCTTGCGTTCGTTAGGTGCTGCTCCCACCGATATCTGTGTTGCTGAACCACGTGCTTGTGCATAACAATCGTACCCAAGTGGGTGTTATGCAGATCACAATGCTGTTATCAGCAGCAGACACAGTAAAAAGGCCCACACTTCATATGTGGCTGGACTGGCATTGGCGGTAGCAGCGACGTTTGGGGTAGTGCCACCAGAGTGATTTGGACGGCTGCTGCCTGCTGTTCTCTGCAAGGTGCTCCTGCCCCTCAAAAACCTTCTCACTCCCTGCTCCTATGTGTATCCCTCTAAGCTCTCCTCCTCTCCCCTTTGGGGCACCCATGTGCAGTCTGCAACCTTATCCTCCACAATCTCCTCTTCACTGGAGACTACTTTTAATCGAGCTCCAGCTGATGCATATTCTCTGTCTCTTGGTGCACCCATATCTGCTGTCCCATACCTTTAGCATAACTAAGCCACGCTCTTCCTCTATGATCATCCCTCTATCTTTCTCTATGTCAGAAGAGAGTATTGCTTGCACATCACTCAAATCTTCCCCCTGCTGCCATTGTGGTTTGTTATGGTCAAATAATCCTGCAACGTTCTCAGTTTTTGGGGCTCTGGTGGAATTAGGTGAGGAGTTGAAGAGAATGAATCCGTAATGCTGGCAGACAACTGTCTGCACTGCACTTGAGAGGATGTAGGTGTGGAAGGTTTTGTCAGTCAGTCAACTATCTGCTGGGTCTGCTGTGACTGCAGGGACTGCTGAGACAATTTGGTGGAAAAAAGGAAGATTTGCTCTATCACCAGTTTGTGCAGCCCTACAACTGCTGCCTTTTGCAGGACCTGTTCGCTCCCTTCTACTGCCATATGCAGCACCTCTGTCTCTCTTTGTAGTATTTTTTGGAATGTGAATGTAATGCCTAGCTTATACTGAATGGTGATAGGGGGATGAATGTGTGGTGCTTTTGGTGTACACTAGTTACCGCAAAGGACTGTGGCTGCATAAAAAGGGTAGCTCCAACAAAGATCTGCCTTGAATCCAAGGTGGCTTCGAACCCAAGCCTCATCCCTACTGATCAGGATGCCAATGCAGTGGTAGAGAGTTCAGAAGAGCACATTGATACAGTGGCCATAAGAACTTAGGTATGTGTTGGAGCTGAAAGTGGGGTCTTATGTGTTGGTGCAGTGGTGTAGAGTGGGGATTATGTGTTGGTGTGGTGGTAAAGAATGGTGTCCTATGCAATGGGGCATTGAGTAGGGTCTTATGTGTTGGTGCGGTGGAGGAGAGTGGGGTCTTATGTGTTGGAGCAGAGAGTGAGGTCTTGGGTGTCAGAGGGTTGGTGGAGAGTGGGGACTTATGCATTGCTGGAGTGGTGGACAGTGGGGTCTTATGCATTGCTGGAGTGGTGGAGAGTGGGGTCTTATGTGTTGGTGCAGTGGCAAAGAATGGTGTCCTATGCGTTGGGGCATTGAGTGGGGTGCTATGTGTAGGTGCGGTGGTGGAGAGTGGGGTCTGATGTGTTGGTGTGGTGGCAAAGAATGGTGTCCTATGCGTTGAAGCATTGAGTGGGGTGCTTTGTGTCGGTGCGGTGGTGGAGAATGGGGGTTTATGTTTTGCGGCAGAGAGTGAGGTCTTACGTGCCAGTGCGTTTGGTGGAGAGTGGGGTCTTAAGCATTGGTGGAGTGGTGGAGAGTGGGGTCTTATGCATTGGTGGAGTGTTGTAGAGTGGGGTCTTATGCATTGCTGGAGTGGTGGAGAGTGGGGTCTTATGTGTTGGTGCAGTGCCAAAGAATGGTGTTCTATGCGTTGGGGCATTGAGTGGGGTGCTATGTGTCGGTGCGGTGGTGGAGAATGGGGACTTATGCGTTGAGGCAGAGAGTGAGGTCTTACGTGCCAGTGCGCTGGTGGAGAGTGGGTTCCTAAGCATTGGTGGAGAGTGGGGTCTTATGTATTGGTGGAGTGGTGGAGAGTGGGGTCTTATGCATTGGTGGAGTGGTGGAGAGTGGGGTCTTATGCATTGGTGGAGTGGTGGAGAGTGGGGTCTTATGCATTGGTGGAGTGGTGGAGAGTGGGGTCTTATACATTGGTGGAGTGGTGGAGAGTGGGGTCTTATACATTGGTGGAGTGGTGGAGAGTGGGGTCTTATGTATTGGTGGAGTGGTGGAGATTGGGGTCTTAAGCATTGGTCGAGTGGTGGAGAGTGGGGTCTTATGTATTGGTGGAGTGGTGGAGAGTGGGGTCTTATGCATTGGTGGAGTGGTGAGGAGTGGGGTCTTATGTATTGGTGCAGTGGCAATGAGACGTTTCTAATGTCAGTTCCTGGAGTGGATGATATAAACTGCATACAGCTATCATTGTGCCTGTCAAACCGCATCTCAGAGTTGACTAAAGCCCTTTATAAAAATAAATGTTAAAGAGACACCCACTATACTCAATTCTGGTGGCCAAAGGGGTGAATTAAACCAAATCATTCAAGTACACCTCGTTCTCTTAGTCAGTCCATATGCTTCAGCAGCTGTCAGTTTATATCCATCCCATTCTTTGTCAATGGTTGTCTATTGCAAGGAGTAACGCACCCCCTGCGATGACCTATTCAGGTAGTTTAATATTTAGTATACACTTGGAGTTCTGTGACCTTTATGAATTCTCTCATCCTGCTGGGAGTACATCTATATGAACTTCGTGGTGAACATTTAAAGCAGAAGACACATTATCATGTATGTGATGGACTCTCAGCCACTGCTACGTCTACCCCTTCAGGGTGCTTCTGCGGTCTTTAGTAAATCCATCACATCAGTGAAGAATTATAGTATAGAGTACAGACCCGAGAAAGTGTTTTCTGCTATCTAAAAGAAATAGTTTGAACCCCTCTATACTCAGTTAGGGAGTGCTGGTATTAAATGGCCACCTATCAAGGTGTAGTAGAGCTATGGAAAGCCACACTGGGGTTTAATAGTAAATCCCTTACCTTGAATTGCCACAAGATGCTCTGAGTGCACAGTGCAGGAACCCCAATCATCAAATTGCAGTACATAAGTAAAAAGAGAAACCAAAATTGAAGTGTTGTAAATTTGTTTTCTTAAAGTGACATTAAACCCTCAGATTTTTTAACATAAACCAATACTGTAATGTGCGCCTTACTGTAATCCATGGTTGTTTCCCTTCTCTTTGCTGCTCTTCCTTTTAAATCCTCATGTCTTCTCATGCTGGGGGAGAACTTCCCTTTGCAGCTGAGTGCCTCTTGCTGTAGTGCTGGCTCAGGTTGTGAACCTGCACACAGACACCGTGTATCCATTCCAGAGACAAGGCAGTCTGCTGCAAAACAGAAGTTCTGCCCAGCATGAGAAGACATGAGGATTTAAAAGGAAGAGCAGCAAAGAGAAGGGAAACAACCATGGATTACAGTAAGGCGCACATTACAGTATTGTTTTATGTTACAAAATCTGAGGGTTTAATGTCACTTTAAGTACAGCTGACACAAGCACCTGAATCTGTTTTGTATCAGCTTCCTCTAACAGACTATACAGCATAACTCAAACTAAGACATAAAGGGCCCTTGTTAATAATTTATTTATTACAAGTATTTATATAGAGCCCCTCACATATTGTATGATTACATCAGTCCCTGCCCTCAAGGAACTCATTATCTAAGGTCCACCATCTCACATACACACACATACAGGGCTGATTTAGACAGGAGCCAATTAACCTTCCAGCATGTCTTTGGAGTGTCCCCATCCATTGCTTTGGACATTTTTCCCTGCTGCCCAGCATACAGGTTGGTGATTTGGTCATGGCGCTGTCATCAGGATAGACGAGCAGGGAGAAGATTGCAGCACTGCTGGCTGTCAAATCCAGAATGGAGAGCGGCTCTGTGTGGCGGCAACTCAGGATGGAGAGCAGAGGATTGGTAAATATGTGGAATATTTACCGATCCTCTGTGTGCCGCACAAACACTTATCACTTCAATGTTTGTAAACAACTGGTGACACATAGTTCTATGAGTCCCCAGTTATGAATGAACGGGAAGTGCTTTACTTCACTTCCTGTTCATTCATGAGTTTCTGAATGGGTAGAAACAGCTCAGTACAGAGGCTTGTATCTATTCATAACTGGGTGATAGAAAATATTTACTATCTCCAGTTTGTGAATGAATGGGAAGCCTCGGTACTGAGTGCTTTCCATTCATTCAGTGCTGAGGCTGCAGAAACAAAGATTGAGGACTCTGTGTGTGGACTCTGTGTGTGGACTCTGTGTGTGGACTCTGTGTGTGGACTCTGTGTGTGGACTCTGTGTGTGGACTCCGTGTCCTCAATTTCTTTTTTATATCAATAGGGAAATGTAAGAGGCCTGTTTAGACCCCTGATATTTTACCAAA
>NW_017308333.1:183211-185032 GCF_000935625.1 Nanorana parkeri | reverse complement strand
CCCCCCCGTGCACACATAGCTGCAAGTGGCGTGTTGTGCATCTTACAGCGAATGTGACATGATGTCTAACAGACATGGGGTGCCATGTGACACTTTTCCATTACTGAATGGATTCTGCATGGCCACAGCAGCACTTTCAGGGGAGCTTCACCATCACCAGGGAAGGTGGTTCCCCAAGTTTCCCATCGGGCTAGGGCACCATTTTTAGTACATGCTCTAGCAAGGGGTGCTCCCAAAGCCTACTGCTCCACATCTGGGCCCTGGGATTCAGTGCTGGCCTTTACCAGCTTATCCATCAGCCTTCAGTCATGAGACGCTAGTTAGCTGCACCCCTTCTGCTCCACTGCAAAGGTTTTGGGTACCCCTCAGGAGACCTCCTTATCACAATGGCAGATGTAAGGCACAAGGGAAATTAGAATAGGGGTAAGCCAGCACATTGGGCAGAGAGCCATAATAGAGTTGATCAGGTCCCCCAGGTAACTCGGCTTCCATCACAGCGGAGATTATTAGACACCCCGATTTGCCCACTTCGGATTTTGTCTTCGAACTATCTGAACTATGTCTTACAAGGATTCATATACTGTATAAGAACTTATTATCTTTTACATATTAGCCTTGATGAAGGGGCTGGAATTACAGACCCCGAAACGTGTTGGCTTTGCAAACGATCTACCAACCACTTATCACAAACCAAAGTGATTGTTGATGAACCCCTCGGGTGTGCAGAAGCTGCCAACACAATAGTCAAATTCTGTACATTGACACCATTGCCGTACTATGGGATGATAGCAATAATATAGATTAACATATTAAAAAATCTCAGGGTTCCAGGGGCTCTTGTTGACTTCCCTCGTCCTCCATGACCAAGGCGTACTGGGACATGTAGTTTGTCAGTATCTAGCCCGCTAATCCCGCCAAGCACAGAGTCGCTTGTGGTATATTAAATAAATTGACTGTTAGATCAAAGCTCATCAAATTAAATTTTTTCATTATAAAAACCACTCAGAGCGACAATGAGCGCTGGGCCCTGATCGCGTGACCGTGAAAGTGATTTCGCTTCCCTACAGATACAATATCAGATGTCATTTTCTACAAATTAAATCATTAGCAGAGCACTGATTCTGTTCTGCAAAAAAAGTTTAGATGGGAAAGTTTTTTTCCCTTTTATGAAGTGTAAACAAAGGGAGAAGGTCAGTCAAACCTAAAGAGCAAAGGGAGGATGCTTATAGTTGTGTTGGTGCCCTTTTATTGTCCAACCACAGGCTGAGGGTTGGTCCTGGACGAGGATGCATCGCCCAACAGCAGTGTAGCCTGCAGAGAAGTCTGGGGCCTGCCTGTACTGTGTGGACGGAGGGCCTTGATCATCAGACTGGGTGAACAAAGTTACAAATCCTTTGACAAGTAAAAGAAAAAGGTCATGTCCATCTATTTTAGTTGTAAATTTGGAGGCTTTTAACTAGAAAAGTATAAAGATGAACCCCAGTCAGCTGAGAGTATGATTCTAATGTCTTTATTCAACCTCAAATACTATGTAACTATGTAACTATGTAACTATGAGAGAAATCCCCTCCTGGTAGCTTTACCCACATAGAAAGGCTCTAGTGCTCATTTAGTCTACATGAATATATAACAGAGGGGAATTCTTTCCCTATTCCTTGCTCATTCATCAGCCAACACTCTCCTCCAATCCCGGTCAAGCCCCCATATCTGTGCGGGCCCTCAAAGTCCTCCCGTACAATTCAGTACTGCTGGTCCTGCATTATATGATGATGTTGGCACATAGTGGGGGGGGGGGGGGCCTGTTTTTCGACCACAAAAAAA
>NW_017308333.1:179609-181867 GCF_000935625.1 Nanorana parkeri | reverse complement strand
GGGGGGACCTGTTATTCGACAGTCACAAAACTGTTCATTGCTAAACCTAGCCTTGCAAAAGAGCCAATATTGTGTAATACCTCTTATGATCAATGATGAGCTGCGGAAGTCTCTTCAACCGAACTTTTACTTCAAGATAATGACAGTCTCTATGACTAAGGTCGTATCAATGGTAATGTTTGCATCACATCACAAAAAACATAATTTAATCACGCTGTATGCCTCTCACTGCTGACATAATCCCAATGTTAAGCTCACATGACAGGATTGAAGGCAGTTATGTATCAAAACTGTTGTAATGTTATCCTCACATCACAAGGTTATGGAAATAGCTTTAAAAAGCATGTAGCAGCAGAGGCAACTTGTAATATGCAGGTTAACAACACAAGTTTAAAGTCATTCTGGGTTGTGTACATTTCATCAGCTGTGGCACCTAATACTTGCTGTTTAGTTGTACTCAGGCTGCCACGGGAAATCCTCCAGACTGTAGCTGATGGTGTATGGAAGCTGTGGAGCAGTGAATAGCTTGAGTCTCGGTGCACCAGGAGTCCCAGCAGTCTTGAGTAGGCAGCAGTACTGGGGGCTTTATGGTGGAGTCTATAGAGCCAGGATGGAAAGCAGGGCTGTTCAGAACTTGTCCGGCGTCCTCGTCCATTGAAAGTGAACCTTTGCGGCTTAAAGGAGAACTATGGGGGTTAAGGCTTTTCCCCATAGTTCTCCTTAGGGTAACGGGAGGACACAAATCAGATCATTGGTTCGGCCTCATCTGGAGTACGCGGTCCAGTTCTGGTCACCAGTACTAAGAAAAGATGTCCTTGAGCTGGAAAAAGTCCAGCGGAGGGCAACCAAACTAATTAGGGGTATGGAGGACCAGAGCTACGAGACGAAGCTACTAAATTTAAACATGTTCACATTGGAGGTGAGGAGATTAAGGGGGCATATGATCTCCATGTACAAAATTTTCAATGGTGGTAGCAACATTAGCGATAAACTGTTTAAAATTAACTCCATTACAAAAACTAGAGGCCATCACCTAAAATTGGTGGAAAAAAAATTCCAGCACAAGGGGCGAAGGGGGTTCTTCACAGTTAGATCAGTTAGGGTCTGGAACTCACTGCCACAGGCGGTGATTTCAGCAAATAATGTGGAATTGTTCAAGAAACTTTTGGGTGATTTCTTAAGGGACCGTAATATACAGGGGTACAGGTACTCCTAGAATGAGATCCTAATAGGTTGGACTTGATGGACTAATGTCTTTATTCAACCTCAAATACTATGTAACTATGTATCTCATTGTCACAGGTCGGCTAGAACTATGAGGTGAGTGAAAAGCACTGACCTCATAGCTCTCCTTTAAGCCGAGGAGGGGGCCGGAGCGGCATTAAGTCGGCGAACTGTGGGTGGAGTCACCCTCCGTGTCCGAGACGCCGGAGAGGTGAGTATACTGGATCTATTACATATTGCCAGCATGGGCGGTGCCACAGCTAACCCCAATTTTACAGGACTGGTTCGTGTTAAACTTTTCTATTTAGCACTAGAGTGGCTTTAAAATGAACCCTGTATGGGCAAAACACATGTTCTCGGTCAGGTGGCAAACTAGTCACGTGAAGAGATAACTGCTTTCTACCTGGAGATACTCTTTTAAATGACTCACTTTTTTGCAGTCGATCCCGCGGGCGAAGATGGCTTTAGTGAAGAGTGGCTGGCTCTGGAGGCAGAGTAAGTAGATTCTATCTATCTTGTATCCTCTGGAGACTGTTTGTAGCAGCTCAGTACAGACTTTGCAGAGTCTCCGGAGTATGTGTGTCCTGGTTAGCCGGAGCAAGAGGAGCCCTGCACTGCGGTTTGAAGATTTGGTACTGTGGTTTGTACAGTTCGGGGGAATTAGATCGACACACATGCAGGACACACTTTGTAGGCCGAAATAGCGCACAGCATCTACATTCTTGTACATGACAGGACAGCCCATAGGCTCAATTCACAAAGCCAGCACAGCAGGAGAGGGGAACTTATATTAAAAAAATGTAACAGTTAGTCACATGGCTTAAGGGTTAGTTCACACCATATGCAGTGCGTTCCGGTACAATTCTGGCCAGAACGCACTGCCTCGCATTGCGGCGGCTCACTTTTTTGCAGAGCTGGAGGGGTGAACGGCACTGTGGCCACGACCTCCTGCCGCAATGCGATCGCCCGCACGGGATCGCAAGGCACATTATGCCTGCAGTGCGGTGCGATCAAGATGCTGCAAGCACTATTTT